>NC_041385.1:170703751-170722575 GCF_002162155.2 Triticum dicoccoides
AGGGCCGGGTCGGGGGCGAGCGCCGGGGTTGGGGGCAAGCGCCGGCGCCGGAGTCGGGGGCGAGCGCCGGGGCCGGGTCGGGCGCGGCGGTGTGACGGGGGAAGACAGAGTGGGGATTTGGGGGGAAAAGGCAGGATGAAGCAGGGCGAGTGAGATTTTTGGGTTATGTGGACGTAGCAGTAGCGCATTTGGACAAAACGCGCTGCTACTACCTTCAGTATCTGTAGCGCTTTATAAGAAATGCGCTACTACTAACTTCAGTGGCTATAGCGGTTTAGGCAAAACGCGCTGCTACTACCTTCGCTACTGCCAGTTTTTCCTTTATTTTATCCCACTTTTATTTCCCGAGGGCAGTGAACGAAGGGAGGGCGATATATATTGCATCATTTGACGGTTAAATATGTATGCAAAATAGGAACATATATATTACATCATTGGAACCATGCATAATAATGGCTAAGTGTGTATACAAAATAGGAACATATATATATATATATATATATATATTACATCATTTGACCGATAACATACGGTTCCTCAGTGCTGACGTTTTCATTTTTGAGTCAGCTTCTTTCCCTTCTTGTTCGTCGAAGAATAATTGAGCCCCTCATTGTGACTTTGCCTTTTCCATGGAGTACGATTTTTCTTAGGTAATGTAGTATTGATTCTTCTTTTGACGTATACTTCATCATCATCGTCATCTTCCCTCATTGGGTTGCCGTACTGATCGTAGTCTTCCTCGTTGGCGACTCCATCCATTCGAATGATGTTCCTTTTGCCTCTCCTCACGACAACACGGCTGGGATTGCGCGGGTCAGTTATGAAGAAGCATTGTGTCACATGCTTAGCGTGTACCCATGGCTCATTTTTTGCGATAGCGTTCACGGTAGGGCTCTTGGCATCGGGTATAGTCATGGTAGTGAAAATCCGGCTTTCTCTTTCGACATTCTTAACCCATCTGACACGGAACATCGTTGTGTTGTGCAGTCCAGAGTAGTCAAGCTCCCAGATCTCCTCGACCCTTCCATAAAATCGTTCAGTTGCGCCGTTGTCGCTGCCGGTCATGCATTCCATCGTCACCCCTGAGTTCTGATCATCACTGTCCATATCTTTGGCCTCCGTGTAGAACGTGTATCCGTTGATATCATATGCCTGATAGGTTACGAGGTTGGGCGAGGGGCCATGTGCTAAGGCGTATATGAGCAATTCGTCCTTAGAGCCCTCCTCCGGGGCATTAGCAATAATATGCTCTTTGAACCAATGCAGGAAAGTGGAGTTGTGCTCTCTAGTAACTTCGGCGTCCGTCCTACATACCCCCCGGTCACGATACTTCTTTGCGATAATTTCTTTGTGCAGTGCCACGAAAGGATCTACCTCGTTTAGGTGTTGTAGCACTACCAAGTTTGCTTTGTCAAAGTCGCTGCATCGATCTGAGTAAGCCATGTGCAGTTCCCTGCGACTGTTGCAGTGACCATCTCCTTCGAGCCTCCCATCGTGCTTGTTAACTGGCAAACCAACACTAACACCAGGCGGCTGGTCTGCGCCATATAGAAAATTCTAACAGAAAGAGATGCACTCTTGTGCCAAATAGCCCTGGACGATGCTTCCATCCGGACGGGACATGTTCCAAACGAATCCTTTGATGATCCCATTCATCCTCTCAAACGACATCATGTTGTGCAGGAATGACGGCCCCAGGTCTATTATGTCATCCACAATATGGACACACAGATGCACCATCACGTCAAAGAACGCGGGCGGGAAGTACATCTCAAGCTCATTCAGTATCACAACAATCTCTTCCTGTAGCCTTTGGAGCTTCTTCACACTGATCGACTTTCGAGAGATGACGTCGAAAAAGTTGCAGAGACCAATAAGCGTGTCACGGACGTGCTTGTCCATTATCCCTCTAAGGGCAACAGGTAGTATCTGCGTGATCATCACATGACAGTCATGAGACTTCATCCCGATGAACCTTTTCTTGTCCGTGTCTAGATATCTGCTTATCTTGCCATAGTAACCGGAACTAACTTTGACTCCGGTAAGGCGCTTAAAGAAGGCATTGATCTCAACCTGACTTAAGGTGCAGCAAGAAGGGGGGCAATAATCCTCTTTCTTTATTTTCTTGCCCTTCTTCTCCCGTGTCTCTGTCTCCGTCTCTGTCTCGTCTGGCATTTTACGGGGCGGCATGTGCAGATCTTCCCTGATTTTCAAATCTTGCAAGTCTTTTCTTGCCTTCGGCCCATCCTTGGTCTTATCCGGCATGTTCATCAGTGTTGCGAGCAAGCTCTCAAGGACATTCTTACAGATATGCATTTGATCAAGGCAATGAGGTGTATCGAGTTTGTGCCAGTACTCGAAGTCCCAGAACACAGACCTCGTCTTCCATACCTTCAGCAGCGACTCCGGCGCCTTTCTCATCGTCTTTCCCAGCGCGGGGCACTCCTTCCAGTTTTTCAACAGCTCATCGATTTCGGCACAGCTCTGCTTACGTGGAGGTCCTCGATGCTCAGCGTGACCATTGAATAGATCTCCACGGTTTCTCCACGGGTCGTCCTGTTCAAGCCATCTTCGATGCCCCATGTACACGATTTTCCCAGACCTGCCATCTTTCCTTGACGTTAGCTGCTGAGACATCGTATCATCCATGCACCGCGTGCATCCGCAATATCCATGGCACACCTCGCCTGCCACATATCCGTAACCGAGATAGTCCTGCACTGTCGTGATCAGCGCGGCTCTCATGTTGAAATACTCTCCTTTGCTGGCATCCCATGTCTTGGCCGGTGTTTTCCATAACGTGTCTAACTCCTCTTGAAGTAGCCCTAGATACAAATTAATATTATTTCCTGGTTGTTTCGGCCCTTGAATAAGCATGCTCATGTGAATGTACTTCGATTTCATGCACAACCAGGGGGGAGGTTGTACATCCATACAAACACGGGCCATGTGCTATGGTTGGTGTTCTGGTTGCCAAACGGATTCATGCCATCGGTACACGCGCCGAGCACGATGTTCCTTGCATCACATTCAAAATACCGATAGAAGTTGTTCAACGCTCTCCACTGGCTTCCATCCTTCACGTGTCTCAGCTTCGGATCATCTCCATCGTCGGGCTTTTTCCTCTCCGCGTGCCAGCGCATTAGCTTTGCTTCCTTGGGATCTAAAAAATACCTCTGGAGACGGGGAGTGATCGGTAAGTACCATACAACTTTCTGCAGACATTTCTTCCCGGCCTTCTTGTATCGGGAAGCATTGCACACCGGACAGCTTGTTTTTTCCGCGTGCTCCTTCCGATAAATTATGCAATCGTTGATGCATGCATGGTATCTAACGTGTGGCAGATCAAGAGGGCACACGATCTTCTTGGCCTCATCAACACTAGTAGGACATAAATTTCCCGTGGGAAGAACATCCTTTAGGTACTTGAGATGCTCATCGAGGCTAGTGTCAGTCCATTTGTTTTTAGCCTTCGTCTTCAGGAGTTGGAGCGTGAAACTCAAGCGGGTCACCTCAGGATTGCAACCATCATACAATGGAGTGTTCGAGTCTACGACCAGTTGCTCCAGCTTAGCCTCCTCTCTAGAAGCAGCTCTCTCAGTACTCGTCTCCTTGCGAAGCAATGCTTGAACATGAGGGCCCCGCACGATTGAACTTAGTACCGACGAACTCTGCTGCGTGGAGTCCATGTCGTTCTCGCTGCCGCCATGTCCGGCTCCTTCTCCTCTGCCATGTCCGGCCCCTTCTCCGACGCCATGTCCGGCCTCTTCCCCGCCGCCATTATCGATCATCTCTTCGTCTTGCCCCATGTCATCATTGCCTGCCTCGGCATCCTCAACATCATCATCCTCATCTTTAGTTATCCACCCGAGTATAGCCATCCATAAAACCAGTCATGAGCAGGGGCGCTTCGACACGACCATCGTCATAGGGGTCGAGCCAAACTATTCCTTTGCATTTTTGACACGGACATAAAACCTCTGTCAGGTTATTTTCTTTCATGTCCTGCACCGCCGACCGCAACCACCTATCCACCATCGTTCCACTGACCATCATGAACGTCTGCACGGTAATAATAAAACAAATTGATTATAAAAATGCGTGCATGCATCAAAGTCATACAAAAATTTGGCATGACCTTCCCTAAAAATAGGACATATATGGATCTAGAGTTTGCCCGGAATTCGCCGAAACGGAAATAAATTGACATTTCGATAAAACATAGGCAACTCAAAAGCACAATTTGGCGTCAACTCATGCCACACACACAATTTCCACAAACATATCACACACACATAAACATATTTCCATTTTGCAAAAGCATGAAATTTTCATCACCTCTATCTCGAGATCGAGCACGGTGATGAGATGATGATGTAGGGAGACCAAAAGTGCCCAAAGCTCTTCTTGACAAAGATAGATCTAGTTAGGGGGAAAATAGGTCACTTAACTAAATGCTACATCTACCTAGCTACCTAATTTGGGAGGAGACAAATTCAACTAGTGGAGGGGAAGGAAAAAGAGAAAGGAGATGCATTAATGGAGATGGTGTAGTTAGGTAGGAGTAATGAAGGGAGAGAGAAAGGTAGGTAGAAGAGGGAGAGTAATGGGGGAGAAGTGTTGAGGAAGAAGAAGAGTGAGAGTGGGAGGATGTGGGAGGTAGGGGAAAGGGAATAGAGGAGGGGGAGGGGAGGGGACGGGTGGGGAAAGGTGGTGGGTTGGTGCGGATTAGCAGTAGCACGGGACGTGAAACGCGCTGCTGATACGAAAGTAGCAGCAACGCGTTTATGTCAGAAGCGCTACTGCTAACCGAGACAAAAAGTGTGTCACATTTGAAAATTAGCAGCAGCGACCTTAGAAAAAGCGTGCTACTACTAAATCCATACTAGTAGCACGGCTCGCGGGACCGCGCTGCTACTAAATGGAGTTTTGGGGGCACTGTCGGTCGCTATTTGTAGCAGCGCGGGCATCACAATGCGCGCTACTGCTAAACGCTTGTCGGTAGCGAGTTTTACTCGCCCGCGCTACTGCTAATTAGCAGCAGCGCTCCTTTTTGAGCTGCGCTGCTGCTAAGATTCTGTGTATAGGCTTTTCCCTAGTAGTGTCCCTCCCCCCCCCCAATCTACAATCAACAGCTCACACGTTTCACATTACGGTAATTATGTAACTGGGATTACGTAGGTGTAGCATTACTCGTCCTAAAAAACCCAACTAAGCCAACCTCCCAGCATATTGCGCGGGAAAAGACCCGTTTTAGTCGGGAGTACCGGATTACTAGTAGTAGTATCGATGGATCGCGCAAAGCACAAAGTCTTTTAGGGGGCGAAGCACCTAGTTTAAAAGGAAAAAAGGCAGCACACTCATAGCACCCCTGTTGCGGTCGCATTGCACCCCAAACACATTCGGTCACGCAAATGGAACGCCTTCGGCTTGCCTCTTCACTGACACGTGGGACTGCACTTAGAGAAACCGACCATGCGCCAAACTCCCCCCGCCCACCATGCGAAAATCCCCCCCCTAAACAAATTTCCCCCCAAATCCTAAATTCAACCGCCCTTCGGCCAACTAGCCAATAATATTCCCCAAACCCCCGTCCCCCGTCCCCCTCCACTCCATTCGCTCTACCAAAGCCGCCCTCCCCGCCGTGCCGATACGTCGGCGCTGCGGTTCGTCGAGGGGAGGCACGGCGATCCTATAGTACGTTGATACGTCTCCAACGTATCTATAATTTTTGATTGTTCCGTGCTATTATATTACCTGTTTTGGATGTTTATGGGCTATACTTTACACTCCTATATCATTTTTGGGACTAACTACTAACCGGAGGCCCAGCCCGAATTGTTGTTTTTTTTGCCTATTTCAGTGTTTTGAAGAAAAGGAATATCAAATAGAGAACAAATGGAATGAAACCTTCGGGAGCGATCTTTTTGGAACAAACGCAATCCAAGAGACTTGGAGTGGATGTCAAGAAGTAGCCGAGGTGGCCACAAGGCAGGAGGGCGCGCCCCCACCCTCGTGGGCCCCTCGTGGCTCCCGCTGACATACATCCTTCACCAATATATATCCACGTACCCCGAAAACATCCAGGAGCACCATGAAAAACTATTTCCACTACCGCAACCTTTTGTATCTGCGAGATCCCGTCTTGGAGCCTTCATCGGCGCTTCGCCGGAGGGGGAATCGACCATGCAGGGCCTCTACATCATCTCCAAGGCCTCTCCGATGAGTTGTGAGTAGTTTACCACAGACCTTCGGGTCTATAGTTACTAGCTAGATGGCTTCTTCTCTCTCTTTGAATTTCAATACAAAGTTCTCCACGATCTTCTTGGAGATCTATTCGATGTAACTCTTTTTGCGGTGTGTTTGTCGAGATCCAATCAATTGTGGGTTTATGATCAAGTTTATCTATGAGAAATAATTGAATCTTCTCTGAATTCTTTTAGGTGTGATTAGTTATCTTTGCATGTCTCTTCGAATTATCAGTTTGGTTTGGCCTACTAGATTGATCTTTCTTGCAATGGGAGAAGTCCTTAGCTTTGGGTTCAATCTTGCGGTGTCCTTTCCCAGCGACAGCAGGGGCAGCAAGGCACGTATTGTATTGCTGCCATCGAGGATAAAAAGATGGGGCTTATATCGTATTGCACGAGTTTATCCCTCTACATCATGTCATCTTGCTTAATGTGTTACTCTGTTCTTATGAACTTAATACTCTAGATGCAGGCAGGAGTCGGTCAATGTGTGGAGTAATAGTAGTAGATGCAGAATCGTTTCGATCTACTTGTTGTGGACGTGATGCCTATATACATGATCATGCCTAGATATTCTCATAACTATGCACTTTTCTATCAATTGCTCGACAGTAATTGGTTCACCCACCGTAATACTTATGCTATCTTGAGAGAAGCCACTAGTAAAACCTATGGCCCCCGGGTCTATCTTTTATCATATAAGTTTTCCGATCTACTTTTATTTGCATCTTTTACTTTCCAATCTATATCATAAAAATGCCAAAAATATTTATCTTACCTTATTATCTCTATCAATCTCACTTTCGCAAGTTACCGTGAAGGGATTGACAACCCCTTTATCGCGTTGGTTGCGAGGTTCTTGTTTGTTTGTGTAGGTACAAGGGACTTTTGAGGAGCCTCCTACTGGATTGATACCTTGGTTCTCAAAAACTGAGGGAAATACTTACGCTACTTTGCTGCATCACCCTTTTCTCTTCAAGGGAAAACCAATGCAGTGCTCAAGAGGTAGCTAGAAGGATTTCTGGCACCGTTGTCGGGGAGGTCTTCGCTCAAGTCAAGACATACCAAGTACCCATCACAAACTCATCTCCCTCGCATTACATTATTTGGTATTTGCCTCTCGTTTTCCTCTCCCCCACTTCACCCTTGCTATTTTATTCGCCCTCTCTTCCCGTTCGTCTCTCTCTTTCGCTTGCCTTTTGTGTGCTCGTGTGCTAGATCGTTTATCTTGAAGTCATGGCTAGTCCTCCTATCCTCGTTATTACTCTCGAGCATGAAGTTCTGAATTTTAAACAAAGGGGGGGGGAGAAAATCTAAAAGATGCTTGGTATAGAATTTGTAATGCTCAAAATAGATCTACTAGAAGCTCTCTACTTCCAATCTTCTTCACAATTTTTATGTAGGCATTACTCCTTTGAATAGATGCATCCTTGATACCATTACCGGAGGGGATTTCTTGGGTAGCCATACTTTTGATGCTTATAATGCTATGTCAGATTTGTTTGGCCCACCACCTCTTTTGGTTAATGGAACTGCTTTAACTTTGGAACATGTGATGCAAAGGCTTGAAATTATTGAAAATAAAGTTGCCACTATTGAGTTGATTGAAAATTTGGATAAAAAGATCCATAACCAAATTACCCAATATGGATCTAGGGTTGGAGTTACTTTGAATTTTTTAAAAGAGAAAGAACCTATATTTAACGAAAGAATAGATCTAGATTCTACGAGAATCGGTAAACTTGAGGATATTATTACCAACTTAGGTTCGCCCTTTTCATCCATAAAAAATACTCCAACTCCTACTACCAAAAATGCCAAATTTATTTATGTTCCTAAAAATAAGGGTGAATCTTCTAGTAAGGAAAATGCGGATCTCAAATCAATAAGTGTTCACCCCAATTGTCTCTCTATCATAAAGGAACCTTTTGCTTCAAATGAATTTCTTGATTTCTTGCCTAGGAGTTTAATCATTGCTAAAAATAAAGAAACTCCTAAAAGTTATAAGTGCTTTATTGAAGAATTGAATGCCAAAGATGGCAATACTTAGATCAATTCTCGCTTTTATGCCTAGCTAGAGGCATTAAACGATTGCGCTTTTTGGGAGGCAACTCAATTTTATTTTTGTTTCTTGCTTTTTGCTTCTGTTTAGTAATAAATACTTCATCTAGCCTCTGTTTAGATGTGGTTTTATGTTTCAATTAGTGTTTGTGCCAAGTAGAACCTATAGGATAACCTACGATAATAGTTAATTTCATTATGCTGAAAATAGAACTTTGGCGTGCACGAGAATAATTTTAATAAATCACAGAAATGTTCTTTTGCGTTGATTCTTCTTGAAGTGGATCAATAAACAAATTTCCCAGGACTTCCTATTTTGGTAGAATTTTTAGAGTTCCATAAGTATTGAAAAGTTACAGATTGCTACAGACTGTTCTGTTTTTGACAGATTCTGTTTTTCGTGTGTTGTTTGCTTATTTTGATGAATCTATGGCTAGTATCGGGGGGTATGAACCATAGAGAATTTGGAATACAGTAGGCTTAACAACAATATAAATAAAGAATTAGTTAATTACAGTCCCTTAGGTGGTGGTTTTTCTTTCTTGCACTAACGGAGCTTATGAGATTTCCTGTTGAGTTTTGTGTTGTGAAGTTTTCAAGTTTTGGGTAAAGATTTGATGGACTATGGACTAAGGAGTGGCAACAGACTAAGCTTGGGGATACCCATGGCACCCCAAGATATTCAAGGACAACCAAAAGCCTAAGGTTGGGGATGCCCCAGAAGGCATCCCCTCTTTCGTCTTCGTCTATCGGTAACTTTACTTGGAGCTATATTTTTATTCCACATGATATGTGTTTTTCTTGGAGCGTCTCGTGTGATATCAGTCTCTGCTTTTTAGTTTACCACAATCATCCTTGTTGTACACACCTTTTGGGAGAGACACACATGATTTGGAATTTATTCGAATACTCTATGTGCTTCACTTATATCTTTTGAGCTAGATGAGATTTGCTCTAGTGCTTCACTTATATCTTTTAGAGCACGGTGGTGGCTTTATTTTATAGAAATTGTTGATCTCTCATGCTTCACTTATATTATTTTGAGATTCTTTTAGAACAGCATGGTATTTTCTATGGTTATAAAATTGGTCCTAGAATGATGAGCATCCAAGTTGGGTATAATAAAAACTATTATAGAAAGTCCATTAAACACTATGATTTGATGCTTGATAATTGTTTTGAGATATAAAGGTGGTAATGTTAGAGTCATGCTAGTTGGGTAATTATGAAATTGAGAAATACTTGTGTTGGAGTTGGCAAGTCCAGTAGCATGCACGTATGGTAAAAGTTGTGTGACAAATTTATTGCATGGGATGCTCTTTTAATTGTCTTCCTTATGAGTGGAGGTCGGGATCGCGCGATGGTTAACTCCTACAAAGCCTTCCCCTAGGAGCATGCGTAGTAGTACTTTGCTTCAAGGGAAAGTAGACTTTTCAATAAGTATATGAGTTCTTTATGACTAATGTGAGTCCATGGATTATACGCACTCTCACCCTTCCACCATTGCTAGCCTCTATTATACCGCACAACTTTCACCGGTATCATGCACCCACTATTTACCTTCCTCAAAACAGCCACCATACCTACCTATTATGGCATTTCCATAGCCATTCCGAGATATATTGCCATGCAACTTTCCACCGTTCCGTTTATTATGACACGCGCCATCATTGTCATATTGCTCTTTGCATGATCATGTAGTTGACATCGTATTTGTGGCAAGGCCACCTTCATAATTTTGCATACATGTCACTCTTGATTCATTGCATGTCCCGGTACACCGCCGGAGGCATTCATGTAGAGTCATATTTTGTTCTAATTCTTGAGTTGTAAATTAATAAAAGTGTGATGATCTTCATTATTAGAGCATTATCCCAAGTGAGGAAAGGATGATGAAGACTATGATTCCCCCACAAGTCGGGATGAGACTTCGGACTTTATAAAAAATTAAAAGAGTCCAAAGAAGCCCAAATAAAAAAAGAAAAAGAAAGAGTGCAAAGAAGCCCACCGAATAAAAAAAGAAAAAAGGAAAAAATGAGAGAAAAGAGAGAAGGGACAATGTTACTATCTTTTTTCCACACTTGTGCTTCAAAGTAGCACCATGATCTTCATGATAGAGAGTCTCCTATGTTTTCACTTTCGTATACTAGTGGGAATTTTTCATTACAGAACTTGGCTTGTATATTCCAATGATGGGCTTCCTCAAAATGCCCTAGATCTTCGTCAGGAAGCAAGTTGGATGCACACCCACTTAGTTTCTTTTGTTGAGGTTTCATATATTTATAGCTCTAGTGCATCCGTTGCATGGCAATCCCTACTCACTCACATTGATATCTATTAATGGGCATCTCCATAGCCTGTTGATATGCCTAGTTGATGTGAGACTATCTTCTCCCTTTTTGTCTTCACAACCACCACCCTATTCCACATATAGTGCTATGTCCATGGCTTGCGCTCATGTATTACGTAAGAGTTGAAAAAGCTGAAGCGCGTTAAAAAGTATGAACCAATTGCTTGGCTGAAACTGGGGTTGTGCGTGATGGGAGTATTTTGTGTAATGAAAATGAAGCATGGCCTAACTATATGATTTTGTAGGGATAAACTTTCTTTGGCTATGCTATTTTGATAAGACATGATTACTTGTTAGTATGATTGAAGTATTACTATTTTAATGTTTTATAGACTTTTATCTTGAATCATTTGGATCTGAAAAATCATGCCACAATAAAGAAAATTACATTGAGAATTATGCTAGGTAGCATTCCACATTAAAAATTCTGTTTTTATCATTTACCTACTCGAGGACGAGCGGGAATCAAGCTTGGGGGTGCTTGATACGTCTCCAATGTATCTATAATTTTTTAATGTTCCATGCTATTATATTACCTGTTTTGGATGTTTATGGGCTTTACTATACACTTTTATATCATTTTTGGGACTAACCTACTAACCGGAGGCCCACCCGAATTGCTGTTTTTTTTGCCTATTTCAGTGTTTCCAAGAAAAGGAATATCAAACGAAGTCCAAACAGAATGAAACCTTCGGGAGCGATCTTTTTGGAACAAACACAATCCAGGAGACTTGGAGTGGACGTCAAGAAGCAGCCGAGGCGGCCACGAGGCAGGAGGGCACGCCCTAGGGGGGTAGGCGCGCCTCCCACCCTCGTGGGCCCCTCGTGGCTCCCCTGACCTACCTCCATCTCTTATATTATCCACGTACCCCAAAAACATCCAAGAGCACCACGAAAAACTATTTCCATCGCCTCAACCTTCTGTATCCGCGAGATCCCATTTTGGAGCCTTCGTTGGCACTCCGCCAGAGGGGGAATCAACCACGGAGGGCCTCTACATTATCTCCAAGGCCTCTCCGATGAGTTGTGAGTAGTTTACCATAGACCTTTGGGTCCATAGTTATTAGCTAGATGGCTTCTTCTCTCTCTTTGAATCTCAATACAAAGTTCTCCTCGATCTTCTTGGAGATCTATTCGATGTAACTCTTTTTGTGGTGTGTTTGTAGAGATCCAATGAATTATGGGTGTCGTGGAATTATCACGTCAGATGTCCTAGTGTGAGCACTTAGTCGTGGAGCCATCGCGCGAGATTAGCTTAAAGGGGTTAAACTGGACAAAGCACACGGGGAGTTTATACTGGTTCGGCCCCTTGCGGTGAATGTAAAAGCCTACGATCTAGTTGTGGTGGAATTGATGGGGTCTCGATGATCAGGGAGCGAATCCGCTTTACCTGGCTCTCGAGTTGTTGTTTCTTGTCCCTGAACCGCCGCCGGGTCATCCCTTTATATACACAGGTTGACGCCTGGCGGTTTACGGAATCCCGACGCTGACTCATTGTCCGGCTTGGTTTCTACCTTTTCCTAACTTACAATATAAGTTACATAATACATGGCGGTTTATGTCTACGGGCCCTCATCCGCCTTTGGGCTCTGGGCCTTCAAGTCTGTGTAGTAAAGCCCATATTCCTTGTCTTCATGGGCTTCAATATGGATGACTCCTTATGAGTGTAACTCGGCCCCTCCTGGGTGGTTTATACTCAGTAGTTATATCCCCAACATTAGGCCCCAGATTGATTTGAACCTGTTCATGTCAATCTTCAACACTTTGGAAAATTTCTTCTTGAACATCTTCACGTGAACCTTGTAAACCGCCATGACATCGTCTTCATGTGAACTTTTAAACCGCCGTGATGTCATCTTCCGATATTGTAATAAACCGCCATGACGTCATCTGTTTATTAAAACCGTATATACTTCGCTTTATTAATAAGCCTCCAAAAATCAAGGCGACAACTCTGTCACATATCCATTTTTTGGGCTCCTCGATTCCCGCGCGTGTCGCTTATCCCTTTGTCTTATAAATAGGACCAGGGGTCATTTTCTTTTTTCCCCTTTCGTGCCTCTTCACCTCGTCTTCTTCGTCGCGTCGCCTTAGTGCTTGAGCACAGCCGCCGCCGTCGACCTTCACCTCTGCTCCAACGACGGCCGCTGCATCAACCTGATTTGGCCAGAGAAACGCGGTGCCACTCCACTACTCCTTCAACCTCTGTAAGTTTTCTTTCCTTCTACCCCAAATCTACTGCTAGGGTTTCGGTGTTCAATGGTGTTCTTCGGTGTTCGTCGTCCTTCATTGTTGTACTTTGTTCCCACATCAGAACATGATAAAACTTGATATTCTCCTTGCACAGTCGTAGCTATAGTCCATTTTTCCTCATCATAGCATCTCTTCTTCAGTAAACAGATCCCATCTGGTTTTTAGCGGTTCCGATGTCACCATTTAGGGCTTTGGAATTTTTCTCCTTTTTAAAACTGCGGCGGATCCAAAATTATAATACCAACATGTAAAACATGTTTGTGCAATACTTAGGAATTTACATATCTATAACTTCCACACCATTGTAGGCGGTTTAACCTTTATAAATAACCCGCCAGGTACCATTAGCCCTCTCTTAAACCGCCAACCTGACCTCAATGTTAAAATCTGGTTTATCATGTACATATGTTTCAATATATTCTCCTTCCATCCTTGTGCCGGTTTATTCGTGTCAGTCATGAATCTTAAACCGGTATTCATCCTCTTTCCGGCTTGTCATTGAAATGGCCAAATAGTTCTATGCTTGCAATTGGGTCCCCTCCCGGGTTATTGAAGAATAGCTAAATGGATTTGTTGCCACTGGCGTTTTAGCGAAGAAGGAGGTCATACGCTGGAGAGTTCCCGGTCGAGAAAATCCTCCTGAGCCCAAGGATGGAGAGATGATTGTGTTTGCTGATCATCTAGGCCGAGGGTTTAGCCCTCCCGGATCAAAAAAATTATGTGACGTGCTTGCTAGCTTCCAGATCCGCCCTCAAGACATTGGACCAAATTCTGTGTCCAATATTTGCAACTGGCAAGTATTTTGTGAGGCTTATCTGCAAGAAGAACCGACCGTTGAGTTTTTTCAGGACTTCTTTTACTTAAACCGCCGTACCGAGTTTACAGACGGTCCCAACATTGAACTTGGCGGCGTTTCAATTCAGAAGAGAAAGGATGTCGATTTACCTCATGCCAAGCATCATAGTCACCCCAAAGACTAGAATCAGACTTGGTTTTATTGCCAAAACATAGCTCCAGATGATGAAAATCCTCTGCCGGGTTATCATCCACACCGGCATACCAAAACTCATCCGGTTCCTCAACGACTGACTGCCAAGGAACGATCAAAATATGCCCCTCAGCTATCAAAACTCAGAGCTTTTGTTGCAAATGGACTGACATGCGTTGATTTTGTTTGATGCTGGGTTTCTTGGAGCATTATGCCTTTAAGATGGCGCCCCGGTTTAATGTGTGAATACACAGGGGATCTAAATGACCCTCAGCGTCATATTGAAATCCAAATCACTGATGATGAAGTCACCAAATCTGTCAAGAAAATGCTTGATGAACCGATGGCTGCATGCAGCAAAGTAGGGCTTAGTCCCTTCTATGCTTCCAACAAACCGCCAGCTGTAAGAATTGCCTCATTTTTGTCTTAATCATCCCTTCTTAAACATTCCTTTATAACTTGTTGTCTATTTGTGCAGGGTGATGACCCGTTCTGGAAGAAGAAATCATAGGATAAACCAGCCAAGGCGCAGGATAAACCGGTGAGAGCACCTTGCGTCAAGACTAGAGTTACAAAGAAATCCGCAAAGAAGAGAACCGCCGAGTCCCCTGACCTACCACACAAAGAAGAATTTGATAATCTGGAATCAGAGGTAGACCTTGACTCTCTTGGTTCTTTTTTCATACACCTCATTGACAGTGATCATTATCAGGATGATGCGGAGGCTAGCCGTGCTGGCGAGGTAGAGGTAATCATTATTTCTTCCGACTCAAATCCTGTGCCAATACCAAAAATCCTTCGAGCAGTCCAGAAAGTAAAATTTTCACGCCCTCTTACTTATTTGGATCCGCACTTTTCTTTGAAGACACAGCAGCATGCAGCTCGCTGCACAACCCGGCATAGTGGCCAAGTGGTTACCTCCTCTGGTTTACCTAACTCCCCGGTTTGCAAACGCCGTCAAGAGGTCTCTTGTACTCCTAATACACTTTATCCCAGGGCAGGTTATATCTGATGTCCTCTTAATCCGTCTGATTCAAATTATCAGGGAACCTCCCATTCATCCCCCGGCGAGTCATCATCCACAAAACTTCCTCCCCTCAAAACTGTTCCTGGGTAAGCATATCACACTTAACCTTTTATGCCTTGAATTTGTTGATTATACTAACTTTGTGTTTGTTCTTTCTAGAGCCAAAGCCAGACTTAGCAAGAAGGCTAAATTGAGTAAATCGACCGATGATAATCCGGTCGCTGAACTTGCAGAACCAGCGAAGACCTCGGAGGCCCTTGACTCGAATGCTGATACTATCCTGCACGATCCGGTACCTCAAGCTCAAGACACATTTGTTGAATCAGTAGAGATAAATCTGACGAGTCAAGCTGCTGATCTACCAAGCCCAGCCGTTGATCCACCAAGTCCAACAAGAACAACTGATAAACCACCTAGCCCAGCCAAAACCACTAATGACGATGTTGTTGTTACTGGCACTCGGTTTACCTCTCCTGGCAACCCTGTCGCTTTATCAAAGCATTCTGCAAAGGAAGAATTTTCTACTCTGGATAAGGATAAGTAAAAGACAGATTTATCCAGCTATGCTCATCTCAGTACCCAAGATATCCATTCTAGATATTTAAACCACCTGTACACAAGCCGCGACTATGAAGCCGATTTAGTGAGCTTGATGAAGGAATGGTATGAGGTAAATATCACTCCCTCTTGCATAAACTTTCTTTCCTTATAACTAGCATAGAATATCGACTCCAGTAGCCCCCAAGGGCCGGTTCATAAAATTGATGTGAACTGGGACTTTTAATAGAATAATATTGTAGCCCCCAAGGGCCGGTTTATACCTTTAGGATGAATTGGTACTTTTCCTGTCATGAAGGTTCGATATGCATTAGCCCCCAAGTGCCAAGTATATAACTCGTTGTATGCTTGGGACTTAAAATGTCAGTTGATAAAAAGCAATCCGCATTAGCCCCCAAGTGCCAAGTGTATAACTTGTTCTGTGCTTGGGACTTCAAAGATGTACTACCAACTCATTAGCTATTTCTTGCAGGCTGATCTAAAAAAGAAGGAATCTCAAATCGCCGACCTTCAAGAAAATATTAAATCCCAGCAAGCAGAAACCTCCAAGGCTAAGGAAGAGCTAACCGGCGCTTTAACAGCCATGGAACAACTGAAGGATGGCTTTAAAGGTGAACGGGCAGCCTGGGAAACTGAAAGAGAAACTTTGCTAAAGCGGGCAGAAGACGCTGAAACAGCCCTTAACCCGGTGAGAGAAGAATTGACTAGCTTGAAGCGGCAAATCAATGCTATGACCTTTGTTGTCTTTGGTAAATAACCTCTTCATAAGCCTTAAACAAATAACAGCCATGAAAACTGTCGGTTTAATAATACTTTGACCATTGTAGGTAGCCGTGTTGCTCATCTTGGTTCGGACATGCGCAAAAAACTAAAGGCTGCCTATACATTGATAGAGAAGTTGTATACCGGCGTTCAACGAGTCATCTGCACAGCTTCATGTAATAAACCGCCTCCAACTTTAATCAAGGAAACATTGGCAAAGTTATCCATGACGCCTTCCCAACTTGAGGAGGTGAAGAGATCAGCTGCAAGGGCCGGTGCTCTGTCTGCATTGACTCGGGCCAAACCCTCGATATCTGATCTTGATCCGGAAGACATTGGAAACGGCTATCCCAGCCAGCAAGAAGATGGGCCAGACTTTGATAATGATGCCCTCAGGGCTTTGATGAAGGAAATGCATCCACTTGCAAGCAAACTGGCTGAAGAGACTGATTTGTCTTTCCACCGGTCGATTTATGACGCAGACAACAAACAGATTGATGCATCTGTTTATGAAGTGCAAAATCTTATCCCGCCAATATGTAATCATACTTACGCCCCTGATGTTAAACCGTCCACCCTTATAAGCGAGGAAGCTGTCTTCTGAGCCTTAACTAGGATTGACTGGGCAACCATTGACTTCCAGCCACTGGGTGGAGAGGAGGAGGCTGAATCAGCGTAGGACGATCCACAACCTTCAAGTCAGCCTGAGGAAGAATTATGATCCGGCGACCGGTTTAGCTTTTGCACACTGCAATTTGTGTGATAAACTATTATCCTTTTGGCGCATCAAATCGCCTTGTAATAGGCTAGTTTAAACACTTGGTCTGCTATGCCATCGTGCATATTCACTTTGCCTGATACTGTCAATCCGTCATGATAATGGTATGTCGACTTATGATCCTTAGCAGTTTTATGCAATCCTGTTTCTGCATATGATAAACATAAAATTGTCATGGCGGTTTACCGCCGGACGGGTCATCACACCCAATATAAAGCCAAGGTTTATAACCCAGGCTATACTTTTCAAGAATAATTAAATATGAAATACATCATACCTGTGATATTGAATCACACTGTTGATTTATCAACTTTACTGTAGTAAGGGTGATAACCCAAATCTTGAGTGCTGATAACTCCCACCATGTTGTGTTGGTTCATAATGAAGTCTTGTCGGGTTATAATAAACACCGGATGACCATACTGGCGACTTATAGCCAAAGCCAGACCGGGTTAACATACTCCGGTTTATAATTGATTGTGTACTAACAACTTATAGTTTAAAGCCAAGCCGGGTCAATTACACCGGTCATCTCTGTAAGTTTGTGCTGGGCAACTCAAAAGCCAGACCGGTTTAGCAAACACCGGTTTAAATATAAATCTCATCGAAATAACATCAAAAAGAAAGATTCACAAAGAAAATTTGCAAAAAAGGCAAGGCTTTTCATGGGCTGCCATGCCACTGAGTTAAACCATTTTACAAAACCTTTTAAGATGGACCTCACATTAACCAATCATCGTTTTAACTTTGACAAGTTCAGGGTCTGTATAAGATTGACTTTCAAACGTTCGACGGGTCATACCAGGATTACCTAGACGGAGTGACTTACTTGATGAAGGCAGGTTAACCTGGGGTTTTAGGTGAATACACCTGGCTTCCAAGCCTGACTTTTATAGCCTATTGCAAGGTGTAGATTCTTTGTTCTTGTAGAAGCAAAGATACACCAAGCAATATTTTGAGCTATGCTCAGTGGGCGCCTATGTTTGAGTTATGCTTTGCAATGAACTCTCTTTGGCTCCTTATGATGTTGGGTATTAAGCCCCCAAGCTTATGTCATCTATAGCCATCATCTATTATATGCACTCATACAGTAGTGTGGGCTATAAGGTTGGCTATTTCCCGCAAAAAAATTTATAAGGTTGGCTATTGTATTAGTACTTTGTTCCATCTCCTCTCTATCTCTTTCTTCATATTTATTGTATTTAACTAGGAATGCGTATATAGCTAGGCTCTTGCATGAGAGCTCACTCCCCTTACTTTTTCACATCTCTCTCCTCCACAAAGGCCCTATATAAATGGAAGGAGGGAGTACTACTATGAGCACTACATACTCTAGTATAGATGTTATCAGTACTCTACTAGTACTATTCGACAGGGAGCTTTAAAAAAGTTACTATTGGACTGGCTATACGTGGCGAAATCCTAGTAGGAAGAGTATGTGGTTGAAAACAAATTGGAAACCATCTCGAGTACAAATCTAGAAGTACGTACGAATCTAAAAATGTTGATTGGGCGTTGTTGAATGTTGATACTTTTTTCTGTAAGTTTGATCAAAGTAGAGATACTTTGACTACACATAAAACTTATATGTAAACTAGAAAGGATAGGAGGGAGTATATTGTACGTTCAAAAACGAAACGAACGTTGAATACCTTTCTATATGATTTGCGGATGCTATGATCACCGGTTCAAAATTTTGAATCCGCCTTAGGTATCACACATGCCCCCACTCGTTCTCTCTCGATTTCATCTCGGCGTCCGGTGATCGATTTAAAGAGGACTACGGTGGGTACAATACG
>NC_041385.1:170722791-170730237 GCF_002162155.2 Triticum dicoccoides
AGAAATAGACCAAACATTTATCTCCTTGCACGACACGCAATTGATCTCTCAACATCAATCGATCGCGTCAACATGTGTCGGGGCATGAACCGAATGGGATGTCAAAACTAAGACGTGAAGCGACACATAGTGGAGGCAATGTGAAACTTTAAACGAACCATTTGTTTGTATGCATGTCGGACAAATTACAACATTGGAAATACAAGCATGGTCTAGGCACACATGCGAATGATACTCGGCGGAATGTTCAAATGAGGCATGCGGGAGGATGGACTCGACTAGCGACATGATCGATGGAGAAGAGGGTTGGAGAGGAATGAGAAATAAGAAAACGCCACATGGTTATACTTGAACGGCTCAAATAAACAATAAGTTGTCTCACTTGGCCTACATAGTGAAAGTCCTAATGCGCAACGCGGAGCACTGACGCTCGAATATGACCGGGAAAACAAGGAAACCGACATGTGGGGCACACCTGTCGGGACGATGTAGCGTAGACTAGTCCAATGAAGGAGCTGGCCCACGACCTCCTTGCCACCGGCAACCGTTCATGTGGGTCGTGGGGGCCAACAACGTGGCGCAGCTCTAGCACTGCCTCTGGACACGGCAACCGCGGTGAGCGACACGCTCATCGTCGCTAGACACAGACGGTTTCAGTGTGCCGAAGGTGGCGTTAGTGTTGTGGCACGACCAACAATATGTTTGGTTTGTGCCCAAGGTTGCCCCATCAAAGCAATGGGTAGCCAAAATTTTGGTTGAGGTTTTTGTTTCCCATGATTTGGCCGACATTGGCAACAAAAATGAACTAGAGTTGGCTAGAGTTCATTGGCATGCCAAAAAATGGCAACCACCCAAACAAAGACCAATCTTTGGGTCATGACCAAAATTTTGGTAAGGTGCACTTTGGCCAGAATCCAAACACACCCCAACACCCGACTCGTCGAGGATGCACGGGGCGCCGTGACGCGTCCGCGGAGTGGTGTAGCGTGGCCAACTGCATCCTCAGGACCTGAGACCATGCCGGGTCATCTTGCTTTTTCAATGACATGCGGGGATCGCATGTGAGCAAAGGGCATCTCCAATGTCACCACGACCGCAGCTGACTACGCTGGCACACCGAAAACCCTCGTCCCACATGCTGTCATGTGGTACGTTCCCAGTCGGCGCCAGCTGCCTGCATTCATGACGTCCGTCCGTATGCCGCCGTTAAGAGGCTTGGTGCCCGAGGAACCAACTCCGGCGACTTAATGACGCACCCGGACGCTTGGCCTCACCGGAATGCGCTACTTAAAGTGGCAACGCCCAGCTAACCTCCACACCATAGCGCATCGTCCTCCTACCTGGCACCACATCCGCCATGACCGCAAGCGCGAACGCTCTGCAGGAGAGCTTGTCTTCGGGGATGAAGCTCGAGGTCGCCGCCCTCGCTCAAGTCGCCTCTCGCGACGCAATAGCGGCATAGCCAGAATTGGACGCGACCGCACAAGCGGTGGCCACGCTGGTGGCCGACGACGGGAGCACAGTCAGCCACACGTCCTACTTGCCGCCGTCCAACGTCCGGCACCACCGAGGTCGGGGACTCCTCCTAGGATGAGTAGGGCATGGGAGGCGGCAGGGCATGGTGTGCCAACTGGCCGACCCGTATCCCGTGTTCTACTCTTCCTCGTCGGAGACCGCACCTTCACTTCACGGGTCTTGAACCCCGCCCCTGTACATAGAGATCGCAGATGGAGGACGTCAGTTGCTGCCGTAGAATAGGTTTTGGATCGGGTTTCTTTTATTTTTTTGTCTAATAAAAGTTCGAAATGTAATGAAAATCTGTCGTGTTTGCATTAATCTCGGCCGGTGTATATGAACTTTCACAATAATATAGTATATTGTAGGAGTACTAGCAAGATGCCCGTGCATTGCACGGAACATCAAGATCTTGCGGGAGAAAAGGATGAACGAGGGAAGGCCTTATGTGCAAATGTGGAGAGGAGTGCGGGTAATTGCCATAGTTTCCTTCCTATCCGTTAGATATAGATCGGACGACCTATATTGCAGGATGACAGGCACACCATCATCACCAACTCTTCTTTTTGTTGAACCGAGACGAAGCTAACATGTGAAGTAAATAAACACATAGGGTCTATACATACACAATTTATCTTAGGCACTCCAATGGTATGTCCACTACACATTCACACATTTCACATCTTCCTACATCTATGGGAACCTACGAAAGGGTTAACGTAAATTGCCTATCTCTCTCCTCCCCTGAATTACATGGTGGTGGGCCTCTCCCACTACTAGGGAAAAGGCTAGCAGCATCGCAGGTTTTAGGTGTATCAGTAGCGCGGGGGGAGGCGCTACTAATAAGGCGCTATAGCTAACACATAGCAGTAGCACATGCGCACCGGCTCTACTGCTACACAAGTGTAGCAGCAGCGCGGTTTGTGAGAGCTTGCTACTGCTAATAGCTCTAGCGCTCTTTGCCTGGACGCGCTACTGCTATCGCGGTGCTGCTGCTAACTTTTATACACTCGCTACTGCTAATTTAAGTAGTTTTTTTGGCATATTTGTTTTGTATTTGAACAGGCTTTATAGAAGAATCTTTAGCACATAGAAATATCATCATGATACACATACAAATGCCTGTGAGACCACAAATGTAATCATAGCATATACATACAAATAGTCTCATCATAATCATCATCCAACACAAAGTGATATCTTGTCATCATCTCGAAAATAGCGATACATGCAAGTCTCGAATACTTGCAACTACAACAACGTCATCCATCTAAACAAAGGTATACGCAAGAAGTGCTATCACTATGAGTGAGAGCGGAACTATGCAGTACATGAGGTGGCGGTTACGAGTCCTCTCTCGTGCTAGCGTGAACCTCAAGTAACTAGCTTCTCCTTCTTGTCTGCTTTTGAAGCCTTTATGGCTGGCGCCCGTGAACCCATTCACTTGCGCCTGACACTCATGCCACTCGTTGTACACCCCTGGAACCTTCCCTTTGTACATGACATAGCAATTCCATCTCGCCATCAAGAAACTAGGTACCTGTTAGAGATGCATGTTCATGAAGAGGATGTACAATCATATATATGCAACAAAATATACTAGAGCAACACCGAAAAAGAAAGGGTTAGCAACTAGATGCAACATACAGTAGGCAAATTAATTAACTAGAGGTACGTAGGTCATCGTATGCAAACTAACACAGTAGCGTTACACAAGTTCGGCAGGGACCATGGACATCACAAAGTTTCATCGCTACAAAAAGTATACAAGTTCAACCGACACATATCATCATCATCGGCATCATAAATCACTAGAAGTTCCATCCTTCCATATCATCGAGGATGAACCCTAGCTTCTTGAACTGTGTGAGGTCTAGACGTTGCAAGCCTATGCGAGTTCAGACGTCAGCTCGCGATATAGGGCCGTGGTGGAACATCCCCTTCTCATCGACGACTTCTTTCATGATGATCGTTGCAATGTCGCTTTGGATGCGAAAGAAGTCATCTCTAAGTTTATAATCCGCTTCTCCATGAGATTCTAGCCACTTGTGGATATGATCATCAGTTCTGCTTGTCATGCGAAGCTTCTGGTGATCCGTGTTGAACTGAATCATGAGATGGACGATGTAGAATCCATCCTTCTTGCTTGGTTTTGGGACATGGATGCAGGAGAAGTTAGTTTTATGCGCGAAACCCATCTTCTTGTTCCTTTGTTTCCTGATCTGCACGTGGCCACCTCTAAAGCTGAAGCCTTGGAGAGCATCATCTAGAATATTCATTATGTGGGTGTAGTCTTTTTTCTCGTAGTCTCTAAAAGGGTCAAAATACACAGCGTGGGAGACTTGCAGGTAAAGAACGATAAGGACGGCGCGCCCGTTGCTGCAGGGAAAAGACACCTCAAATTATTCCCCATATGAGAGAGAAGGAATGATTGAAATGTATGAAAGGGTTGTCCAGAACTGACTTACTTTGGATGATAAGGCACGAGGACAATTTCCTGGTCCTTATTCTGTACCATGAAGTTTTGGAGGTACTCCCTAGCAGTTTCACGCTCAAAGTCACCGAGACTCAAGAAAGACTCGTGCATGTAGTACGGATCTGCCACACAGATTTGCGAGACTTCTTCACTCTTCATGACGGAGCTCATATGTAGCGCAAAAAGGCGGACAATAGTAAAATCGAGCCGCCTTGTTAGAAACATCTCAAAGATATGGTCAAACCGCAGGAAGAACACCTCCGCGGGCCGTGTGTCGACGTAGCACTTCCCCTCAGGCACACGAGCCACGTATGTCGGATATCCTGGATCCTTTGAGGCTAGTAGGCTTTTCTCAGTCGACAACACATGGTCATGCAGTCTCCTGAGATCCCCTGATAGTGCCTCCAGCGGTTTCAGCGGTAGCATCGGCTCGCCCGTGAGATGGAACATGACCGCACCTTTCACGGGTACACGCTCTTCAGAATGCATCATCTGGCTGGTATGTGCTCTGGCTTGTTTGGAGGCAGTTACCTTCCCCGATCTCTTCCTCTCCTTTTTCTTGGGAACACCTTCCAGACCCTTCCTTAACCCCTGCCCCAGTGTTCCCGGGCTAAGTACTACACGACCCTCGCGCCCGGCTAGTTGAGCCTGTGTTGAGGCGGCATCTTCAGGCGTGTCCTGTGAGGATTTCATGAAGAGAGACTTTTTGCAATCCTTGCTACGACCCTGCCCAGGCATATCATCCATATCCTCATTAGCAAGCTGATAGCCCGATTCGTCATATGGTTGACTCATCATATCTATGTCACAGTCATACGCGTTTGTATTGAGGAAGTCCATAGGGCCGACCTCCGTCTCATCATCCATTCTCTGTTCTACAGGAGAAATTACATCAGCCAGTACTATTACACCCCCTTCATCATGTCGTCCGCCGCTCTCACCCGGCACTACAGGAGCTGGTAATTGCGTAGGCGGGGTGGTGGTCTCCGCACATGCTTGTTGATGTGTGGTAGTTATTGGTGTGCTCTCGGTCGGCTCCAAACGAATATGATTCTTCGACCATAGCAGCACCCAATTCTTGCAGCTTCCAATCCGCGGCGGGGTCTCGTCGTCCGCTCCCACATGCTGTAATGGAGGAGGCAAATCCTCGTGCCCCGATTTCACACTGTCAAGCTAACCCTGAAGTGCCCAGCGGTGATCGGCTGGTTGTGGAACATGCATTACGAGGGGTCCATTATCATCCCCTTTCCCACGTCCACCTTCTGGCCTTTGATCAAGTAGAGTATGGTGCACGGGGTTTTTTTCGCCTGCAAACACATATGTCTGTGGCGTAAAACAACTGAAAGGCAACAAAAATGGAATATTATATATATATTGGTGTGACATGTAATTACCGTGACGGCGTCGATCTCAGCCAAAGACGAAGGCCCACCTAGCGCGCCTGAGACTGAGGACGGGCTGCTATGAGCGGGAGCGGCTGCGAGAGGAGGCCCGGTTGTGTGAGCAAGTGATGGTGCGATGATGTTGTTGTTCATGGAGTTGCTCCCGACGAAACTAGGCAACGGGAAATCATGTGCCGTCTTGTCTAGATTTTCCTTCGTCCAGTTGATGATAACTGGAACCAAGTTAGTAGCAAAATCATTTCCGCTGGCAGTTACAGCTGCATTGACTGCCTGCTGTAGCAACTCATATTTCTCGTCGGCTGCTTTTTTCGCGTCCTCAGCTGCTTTTTTCTCGACCACAAGCTTCACCTTCGCGTTGATGTCCGCCTGACTAAACTTCTTTTTCTGCTTCTTGGCCTCCAGGCCCTCGTTGTAAAACACCTTCCACGTGGCGCCGTCTCCAGCACCGTGCACACGACCATATTGTGGCCGCTGGTCCAAAGGGAGTCCCTTAAGTTCGTTCAAGGCCCGGTTGAGAGGGGTGTCCCACTTGGGCCTCATCAGAGAAGTAGGGCTTTTGGCTGCAAGTTGGTGTTGCTTCTCCAGTAGTCTAATCAATTTCCTCGTGATCTTGTCCGTGTAAAAAACCTTTTTCTCCTTGTTCCACTTGTAGCGGGCCCTGATGAAGTCATGTTCCAAGGGGTTGGTGAACTTTGCGAAGGGGTCTGGGAGACCCGCGGCTTCACGTTCCGCATCCTCCATATCCCATATGGGCCTTTTACCGAGGTAGCCACGGCTTCCGAGGCGATGCTTCCCCGTGTTCCTTTGCTGAAGGCTCTTGAATTTCACAGCCTTAGCCTCGGCTGCCTCGGTAGCGCAAGTGTCCTTGAACTTTTCGAACTCCTCTTCCATAAGTGTTAGATTTTCCTCCAGAATCTTGGACAGGGGTTCATCAGCCTCAATAGCTCGTTTCACCCTCCCTTTCCAGGAGGCCAAATCATTGCTGAACATGCCCATGGCGTGATTGTTAATCTTTTTCATCTTCGGATCATCCCACGATTGTTCTATGTTATCATCCCGGTCGGGGAACTTGAATCTCTTGTGCAACTTCGTTAGGAGCAACTGCGTCAAATGTTCTTTACTCCTTAAGTCATCGTCGTTGATGCTCGCGCATTCCCGTAGGATGCATGCTACTTGGTTCCCATAGCACTTGCGAGGTTCTTCCAGCTCTAACGGCTCAAACTTGCCAGGTGCCATCTTTGTGATCACAAGTCGTCCAATCCCTAGTTTGTTAGGTTTTCATATCCTCTGCTTCTTATGCTTCCTCTTTTCGGTAGCGGCATCGGGGCCGGTACCTTCCCCACCGGCCTCGGTGCCGCCATCGGTGCCGGGGCCGTCGGTGTCGATGTCGGCGTCAGTACCATAATCGAGGCCGACCTGCAAACCTTGCTTAGCAGTCAAATAGTCGAGGTACTCTTGTTCACCCTCATAATCCATCTCGTCTGCATCTTGGTCAGAAGGGCCAGTTTATTCGTTGTTCGACATGTTTCCTATGATTAAGTGTCCTCATTTATTTCTAAAAGTATGAATAAATGATAAATGACATAAAAAGAAATCTATGTGCCAGCACTCGACATGCCAACTATGTAGCACAAATCATGCCTTTATTCACGGGAAATTTCGGCTTGACCTTTGCTAAAAAATGGACATATCGAGCGCCTAAAATTTACCGGAACGAAAATGAATCAACATTCCGGCGTAACATAGGCCACTCGGATCATTTTCCAAACATGACATGTCCAAAACATGACATATGCACATATCACATGTCCAGTTCAAATTTGCATATAAATTCAGCTAATTTTGAAACCCAGCTAAATTCATAACTAAATAGATAACCTAATTAACATACTACCCTAACTAAATTAAAACCTAAGTGAATTAACCGAAGAACCCTAGCAGAGAGGGGGGGTTTACAGAGGGTGCAGGGCGAGGTGGTAGGCCCGACGACGGCAGGGAGGGGAGAGGAGGGAGGCGAGGGCCGGGTCGGGGGCGAGCGCCCAGGTCGGGGTC
>NC_041385.1:170730542-170736083 GCF_002162155.2 Triticum dicoccoides
GGTCGGGGTCGGGGGCGAGGGCCGGGTCGGGGGCGAGCGCCGGGGTTGGGGGCAAGCGCCGGCGCCGGAGTCGGGGGCGAGCGCCGGGGCCGGGTCGGGCGCGGCGGTGTGACGGGGGAAGACAGAGTGGGGATTTGGGGGGAAAAGGCGGGATGAAGCAGGGCGAGTGAGAATTTTGGGTTATGTGGACGTAGCAGTAGCGCATTTGGACAAAACGCGCTGCTACTACCTTCAGTATCTGTAGCGCTTTATAAGAAATGCGCTACTACTAACTTCAGTGGCTGTAGCGGTTTAGACAAAACGCGCTGCTACTACCTTCGCTACTGCCAGTTTTTCCTTTATTTTATCCCACTTTTATTTCCCGAGAGCAGTGAACGAAGGGAGGGCGATATATATTGCATCATTCGACGGTTAAATATGTATGCAAAATAGGAACATATATATTACATCATTGGAACCATGCATAATAATGGCTAAGTGTGTATACAAAATAGGAACATATATATATATATATATATATATATATATATATATATATATTACATCATTTGACCGATAACATACGGTTCCTCAGTGCTGACGTTTTCATTTTTGAGTCAGCTTCTTTCCCTTCTTGTTCGTCGAAGAATAATTGAGCCCCTCATTGTGACTTTGCCTTTTCCATGGAGTACGATTTTTCTTAGGTAATGTAGTATTGATTCTTCTTTTGATGTATACTTCATCATCATCGTCATCTTCCCTCATTGGGTTGCCGTACTGATTGTAGTCTTCCTCGTTGGCGACTCCATCCATTCGAATGATGTTCCTTTTGCCTCTCCTCACGACAACACGGCTGGGATTGCGCGGGTCAGTTATGAAGAAGCATTGTGTCACATGCTTAGCGTGTACCCATGGCTCATTTTTTGCGATAGCGTTCACGGTAGGGCTCTTGGCGTCGGGTATAGTCATGGTAGTGAAAATCCGGCTTTCTCTTTCGACATTCTTAACCCATCTGACACGGAACATCGTTGTGTTGTGCAGTCCAGAGTAGTCAAGCTCCCAGATCTCCTCGACCCTTCCATAAAATCGTTCAGTTGCGCCGTTGTCGCTGCCGGTCATGCATTCCATCGTCACCCCTGAGTTCTGATCATCACTGTCCATATCTTTGGCCTCCGTGTAGAACGTGTATCCGTTGATATCATATGCCTGATAGGTTACGAGGTTGGGCGAGGGGCCATGTGCTAAGGCGTATATGAGCAATTCGTCCTTAGAGCCCTCCTCCGGGGCATTAGCAATAATATGCTCTTTGAACCAATGCAGGAAAGTGGAGTTGTGCTCTCTAGTAACTTCGGCGTCCGTCCTACATACCCCCCGGTCACGATACTTCTTTGCGATAATTTCTTTGTGCAGTGCCACGAAAGGATCTACCTCGTTTAGGTGTTGTAGCACTACCAAGTTTGCTTTGTCAAAGTCGCTGCATCGATCTGAGTATGCCATGTGCAGTTCCCTGCGACCGTTGCAGTGACCATCTCCTTCGAGCCTCCCATCGTGCTTGTTAACTAGCAAACCAACACTAACACCAGGCGGCTGGTCTGCGCCATATAGAAAATTCTCACAGAAAGAGATGCACTCTTGTGCCAAATAGCCCTGGACGATGCTTCCATCCGGACGGGACATGTTCCAAACGAATCCTTTGATGATCCCATTCATCCTCTCAAACGACATCATGTTGTGCAGGAATGACGGCCCCAGGTCTATTATGTCATCCACAATATGGACACACAGATGCACCATCACGTCAAAGAACGCGGGCGGGAAGTACATCTCAAGCTCATTCAGTATCACAACAATCTCTTCCTGTAGCCTTTGGAGCTTCTTCACACTGATCGACTTTCGAGAGATGACGTCGAAAAAGTTGTAGAGACCAATAAGCGTGTCACGGACGTGCTTGTCCATTATCCCTCTAAGGGCAACAGGTAGTATCTGCGTGATCATCACATGACAGTCATGAGACTTCATCCCGATGAACCTTTTCTTGTCCGTGTCTAGATATCTGCTTATCTTGCCATAGTAACCGGAACTAACTTTGACTCCGGTAAGGCGCTTAAATAAGGCATTGATCTCAGCCTGACTTAAGGTGCAGCAAGAAGGGGGGGCAATAATCCTCTTTCTTTATTTTCTTGCCCTTCTTCTCCCGTGTCTCTGTCTCCGTCTCTGTCTCGTCTGACATTTTACGGGGCGGCATGTGCAGATCTTCCCTGATTTTCAAATCTTGCAAGTCTTTTCTTGCCTTCGGCCCATCCTTGGTCTTATCCGGCATGTTCATCAGTGTTGCGAGCAAGCTCTCAAGGACATTCTTACAGATATGCATTTGATCAAGGCAATGAGGTGTATCGAGTTTGTGCCAGTACTCGAAGTCCCAGAACACAGACCTCGTCTTCCATACCTTCAGCAGCGACTCCGGCGCCTTTCTCATCGTCTTTCCCAGCGCGGGGCACTCCTTCCAGTTTTTCAACAGCTCATCGATTTCGGCACCGCTCTGCTTACGTGGAGGTCCTCGATGCTCAGCGTGACCATTGAATAGATCTCCATGGTTTCACCACGGGTCGTCCTGTTCAAGCCATCTTCGATGCCCCATGTACACGATTTTCCCAGACCCGCCATCTTTCCTTGACGTTAGCTGCTGAGACATCGTATCATCCATGCACCGCATGCATCCGCAATATCCATGGCACACCTGGCCTGCCACATATCCGTAACCGAGATAGTCCTGCACTGTCGTGATCAGCGCGGCTCTCATGTTGAAATACTCTCCTTTGCTGGCATCCCATGTCTTGGCCGGTGTTTTCCATAACGTGTCTAACTCCTCTTGAAGTAGCCCTAGATACAAATTAATATTATTTCCTGGTTGTTTCGGCCCTTGAATAAGCATGCTCATGTGAATGTACTTCGATTTCATGCACAACCAGGGGGGAGGTTGTACATCCATACAAACACGGGCCATGTGCTATGGTTGGTGTTCTGGTTGCCAAACAGATTCATGCCATCGGTACACGCGCCGAGCACGATGTTCCTTGCATCACATTCAAAATACCGATAGAAGTTGTTCAACGCTCTCCACTGGCTTCCATCCTTCACGTGTCTCAGCTTCGGATCATCTCCATCGTCGGGCTTTTTCCTCTCCGCGTGCCAGCGCATTAGCTTTGCTTCCTTGGGATCTAAAAAATACCTCTGGAGACGGGGAGTGATCGGTAAGTACCATACAACTTTCTGCAGACATTTCTTCCCGGCCTTCTTGTATCGGGAAGCATTGCACACCGGACAGCTTGTTTTTTCCGCATGCTCCTTCCGATAAATTATGCAATCGTTGATGCATGCATGGTATCTAACGTGTGGCAGATCAAGAGGGCACACGATCTTCTTGGCCTCATCAACACTAGTAGGACATAAATTACCCGTGGGAAGAACATCCTTTAGGTACTTGAGATGCTCATCGAGGCTAGTGTCAGTCCATTTGTTTTTAGCCTTCGTCTTCAGGAGTTGGAGCGTGAAACTCAAGCGGGTCACCTCAGGATTGCAACCATCATACAATGGAGTGTTCGAGTCTACCACCAGTTGCTCCAGCTTAGCCTCCTCTCTAGAAGCAGCTCTCTCAGTACTCGTCTCCTTGCGAAGCAATGCTTGAACATGAGGGTCCCGCATGATTGAACTTAGTACCGACGAACTCTGCTGCGTGGAGTCCATGTCGTTCTCTCCGCCGCCATGTCCGGCTCCTTCTCCTCTGCCATGTCCGGCCCCTTCTCCGACGCCATGTCCGGCCTCTTCCCCGCCACCATTATCGATCATCTCTTCGTCTTGCCCCGTGTCATCATTGCCTGCCTCGGCATCCTCAACATCGTCATTCTCATCTTTAGTTATCCACCCGAGTATAGCCATCCATAAAACCAGTCATGAGCAGGTGCGCTTTGACACGACCATCGTCATAGGGGTCGAGCCAAACTATTCCTTTGCATTTTTGACACGGACATAAAACCCCTGTCAGGTTATTTTCTTTCATGTCCTGCACCGCCGACCGCAACCACCTATCCACCATCGTTCCACTGACCATCATGAACGTCTGCACGGTAATAATAAAACAAATTGATTATAAAAATGCGTGCATGCATCAAAGTCATACAAAAATTTGGCATGACCTTCCTTAAAAATAGGACATATATGGATCTAGAGTTTGCCCGGAATTCGCCGAAACGGAAATAAATTGACATTTCGGTAAAACATAGGCAACTCAAAAGCACAATTTGGCGTCAACTCATGCCACACACACAATTTCCACAAACATATCACACACACATAAACATATTTCCATTTTGCAAAAGCATGAAATTTTCATCACCTCTATCTCGAGATCGAGCACGGTGATGAGATGATGATGTAGGGAGACCAAAAGTGCCCAAAGCTCTTCTTGACAAAGATAGATCTAGTTAGGGGGAAAATAGGTCACTTAACTAAATGCTACATCTACCTAGCTACCTAATTTGGGAGGAGACAAATTCAACTAGTGGAGGGGGAAGGAAAAAGAGAAAGGAGATGCATTAATGGAGATGGTGTAGTTAGGTAGGAGTAATGAAGAGAGAGAAAGGTAGGTAGAAGAGGGAGAGTAATGGGGGAGAAGTGTTGAGGAAGAAGAAGAGTGAGAGTGGAAGGATGTGGGAGGTAGGGGAAAGGGAATAGAGGAGGGGGAGGGGAGGGGACTGGTGGGGAAAGGTGGTGGGTTGGTGCGGATTAGCAGTAGCGCGGGACGTGAAACGCGCTGCTGATACGAAAGTAGCAGCAACGCGTTTATGTCAGAAGCGCTACTGCTAACCGAGACAAAAAGTGTGTCACATTTGAAAATTAGCAGCAGCGACCTTAGAAAAAGCGTGCTACTACTAAATCCATACTAGTAGCGCGGCTCGCGGGACCGCGCTGCTACTAAATGGAGTTTTGGGGGCACTGTCGGTCGCTATTTGTAGCAGCGCGGGTATCACAATGCGCGCTACTGCTAAACGCTTGTCAGTAGCGAGTTTTACTCGCCCGCGCTACTGCTAATTAGCAGCAGCGCTCCTTTTTGAGCTGCGCTGCTGCTAAGATTCTGTCTATAGGCTTTTCCCTAGTAGTGTCCCTCCCCCCCAATCTACAATCAATAGCTCACACGTTTCACATTACGTTAATTATGTAACTGGGATTACATAGGTGTAGCATTAGTCGTCCTAAAAAACCCAACTAAGCCAACCTCCCAGCATATTGCGCGGGAAAAGCCCCGTTTTAGTCGGGAGTACCGGATTACTAGTAGTAGTATCGATGGATTGCGCAAAGCACAAAGTCTTTTAGGGGGCGAAGCACCTAGTTTAAAAGGAAAAAAGGCAGCACACTCATAGCACCCCTGTTGCGGTCGCATTGCACCCCAAACACATTCGGTCCTGCACACGGCTCACGCAAATGGAACGCCTTCGGCTTGCCTCTTCACTGACACGTGGGACTGCACTTAGAGAAACCGACCATGCGCCAAACTCCCCCCGCCCA
>NC_041385.1:170736536-170775558 GCF_002162155.2 Triticum dicoccoides
CCAAAGCCGCCCTCCCCGCCGTGCCGATACGTCGGCGATGTGGTTCGTCGAGGGGAGGCACGGCGATCCTGTAGTACGTTGATACGTCTCCAACGTATCTATAATTTTTGATTGTTCCATGCTATTATATTACCTGTTTTGGATGTTTATGGGCTATACTTTACACTCCTATATCATTTTTGGGACTAACTACTAACCGGAGGCCCAGCCCGAATTGTTGTTTTTTTTTTGCCTATTTCAGTGTTTTGAAGAAAAGGAATATCAAACAGAGAACAAATGGAATGAAACCTTCGGGAGCGATCTTTTTGGAACAAACGCAATCCAGGAGACTTGGAGTGGATGTCAAGAAGTAGCCGAGGTGGCCACAAGGCAGGAGGGCGCGCCCCCACCCTCGTGGGCCCCTCGTGGCTCCCACTGACATACCTCCTTCACCAATATATATCCATGTACCCCGAAAACATCCAGGAGCACCATGAAAAACTATTTCCGCTGCCGCAACCTTTTGTATCTGCGAGATCCCGTCTTGGAGCCTTCATCAGCGCTTCGCCAGAGGGGGAATCGACCATGGAGGGCCTCTACATCATCTCCAAGGCCTCTCCGATGAGTTGTGAGTAGTTTACCACAGACCTTCGGGTCTATAGTTACTAGCTAGATGGCTTCTTCTCTCTCTTTGAATTTCAATACAAAGTTCTCCACGATCTTCTTGGAGATCTATTTGATGTAACTCTTTTTGCGGTGTGTTTGTCGAGATCCAATCAATTGTGGGTTTATGATCAAGTTTATCTATGAGAGATAATTGAATCTTCTCTGAATTCTTTTAGGTGTGATTAGTTATCTTTGCATGTCTCTTCGAATTATCAGTTTGGTTTGGCCTACTAGATTGATCTTTCTTGCAATGGGAGAAGTGCTTAGCTTTGGGTTCAATCTTGCGGTGTCCTTTCCCAGCGACAGCAGGGGCAGCAAGGCACGTATTGTATTGCTGCCATCGAGGATAAAAAGATGGGGCTTATATCGTATTGCACGAGTTTATCCCTCTACATCATGTCATCTTGCTTAATGTGTTACTATGTTCTTATGAACTTAATACTCTAGATGCAGGCAGGAGTCGGTCAATGTGTGGAGTAATAGTTGTAGATGCAGAATCGTTTCGATCTACTTGTTGTGGACATGATGCCTATATACATGATCATGCCTAGATATTCTCATAACTATGCACTTTTCTATCAATTGCTCGACAGTAATTTGTTCACCCACCGTAATACTTATGCTATCTTGAGAGAAGCCACTAGTAAAACCTATGGCCCCCGGGTCTATCTTTTATCATATAAGTTTTCCGATCTACTTTTATTTGCATCTTTTACTTTCCAATCTATATCATAAAAATGCCAAAAATATTTATCTTACCTTATTATCTCTATCAATCTCACTTTCGCAAGTTACCGTGAAGGGATTGACAACCCCTTTATCGCGTTGGTTGCGAGGTTCTTGTTTGTTTGTGTAGGTACAAGGGACTTTTGAGGAGCCTCCTACTGGATTGATACCTTGGTTCTCAAAAACTGAGGGAAATACTTACGCTACTTTGCTGCATCACCCTTTTCTCTTTAAGGGAAAACCAATGCAGTGCTCAAGAGGTAGCTAGAAGGATTTTTGGCGCCGTTGCCGGGGAGGTCTTCGCTCAAGTCAAGACATACCAAGTACCCATCACAAACTCATCTCCCTCGCATTACATTATTTGGTATTTGCCTCTCGTTTTCCTCTCCCCCACTTCACCCTTGCTATTTTATTCGCCCTCTCTTCCCGTTCGTCTCTCTCTTTCGCTTGCCTTTTGTGTGCTCGTGTGCCAGATCGTTTATCTTGAAGTCATGGCTAGTCCTCCTATCCTCGTTATTACTCTCGAGCATGAAGTTCTCAATTTTAAACAAAGGGGGGGAGAAAATCTAAAAGATTCTTGGTATAGAATTTGTAATGCTCAAAATAGATCTACTAGAAGCTCTCTACTTCCATTCTTCTTCACAATTTTTATGTAGGCATTACTCCTTTGAATAGATGCATCCTTGATACCATTACCGGAGGGGATTTCTTGGGTAGCCATACTTTTGATGCTTATAATGCTATGTCAGATTTGTTTGGCCCACCACCTCTTTTGGTTAATGGAACTGCTTTAACTTTGGAACATGTGATGCAAAGGCTTGAAATTATTGAAAATAAAGTTGCCACTGTTGAGTTGATTGAAAATTTGGATAAAAAGATCCATAACCAAATTACCCAATATGGATCTAGGGTTGGAGTTACTTTGAATTTTTTAAAAGAGAAAGAACCTATATTTAACGAAAGAATAGATCTAGATTCTATGAGAATCGGTAAACTTGAGGATATTATTACCAACTTAGGTTCGCCCTTTTCATCCGTAAAAAATACTCCAACTCCTACTACCAAAAATGCCAAATTTATTTATGTTCCTAAAAATAAGGGTGAATCTTCTAGTAAGGAAAATGCGGATCTCAAATCAATAAGTGTTCACCCCAATTGTCTCTCTATCATAAAGGAACCTTTTGCTTCAAATGAATTTCTTGATTTCTTGCCTAGCAGTTTAATCATTGCTAAAAATAAAGAAACTCCTAAAAGTTATAAGTGCTTTATTGAAGAATTGAATGCCAAAGATGGCAATACTTAGATCAATTCTCGCTTTTATGCCTAGCTAGAGGCGTTAAACGCTTGCGCTTTTTGGGAGGCAACCCAATTTTATTTTTGTTTCTTGCTTTTTGCTTCTGTTTAGTAATAAATACTTCATCTAGACTCTGGTTAGATGTGGTTTTATGTTTCAATTAGTGTTTGTGCCAAGTAGAACCTATAGGATAACCTACGATAATAGTTAATTTGATTATGCTGAAAACAGAACTTTGGCATGCACGAGAATAATTTCAATAAATCACAGAAATGTTCTTTTGCGTTTATTCTTTTTGAAGTGGATCAACAAACAAATTTTGCAGGACTTCCTATTTTGGTAGAATTTTTAGAGTTCCATAAGTATTGAAAAGTTACAGATTGCTACAGACTGTTCTGTTTTTGACAGATTCTGTTTTTGTGTGTTGTTTGCTTATTTTGATGAATCTATGGCTAGTATCGGGGGGTATGAACCATAGAGAATTTGGAATACAGTAGGCTTAACAACAATATAAATAAAGAATTAGTTAATTACAGTCCCTTAGGTGGTGGTTTTTCTTTCTTGCACTAACGGAGCTTATGAGATTTCCTGTTGAGTTTTGTGTTGTGAAGTTTTCAAGTTTTGGGTAAAGATTTGATGGACTATGGACTAAGGAGTGGCAACAGACTAAGCTTGGGGATGCCCATGGCACCCCAAGATATTCAAGGACAACCAAAAGCCTAAGGTTGGGGATGCCCCAGAAGGCATCCCCTCTTTCGTCTTCGTCTATCGGTAACTTTACTTGGAGATATATTTTTATTCCACATGATATGTGTTTTGCTTGGAGCGTCTCGTGTGATATCAGTCTCTGCTTTTTAGTTTACCACAATCATCCTTGCTGTACACACCTTTTGGGAGATACACACATGATTTGGAATTTATTAGAATACTCTATGTGCTTCACTTATATCTTTTGAGCTAGATAAGATTTGCTCTAGTGCTTCACTTATATCTTTTAGAGCACGGTGGTGGCTTTATTTTATAGAAATTGTTGATCTATCATGCTTCACTTATATTATTTTGAGATTCTTTTAGAACAGCATGGTATTTTCTATGGTTATAAAATTGGTCCTAGAATGATGAGCATCCAAGTTGGGTATAATAAAAACTATTATAGAAAGTCCATTAAACACTATGATTTGATGCTTGATAATTGTTTTGAGATATAAAGGTGGTAATGTTAGAGTCATGCTAGTTGGGTAATTATGAAATTGAGAAATACTTGTGTTGGAGTTAGCATGCACGTATGGTAAAAGTTGTGTGACAAATTTATTGCATGGGATGCTCTTTTAATTGTCTTCCTTATGAGTGGACGTCGGGATCGCGCGATGGTTAACTCCTACAAACCCTTCCCCTAGGAGCATGCGTAGTAGTACTTTGCTTCGAGGGAAAGTAGACTTTTCAATAAGTATATGAGTTCTTTATGACTAATGTGAGTCCATGGATTATACGCACTCTCACCCTTCCACCATTGCTAGCCTCTATTATACCGCACAACTTTCACCGGTATCATGCACCCACTATTTACCTTCCTCAAAACAGCCACCATACCTACCTATTATGGCATTTCCATAGCCATTCCGAGATATATTGCCATGTAACTTTCCACTGTTCCGTTTATTATGACACGCGCCATCATTGTCATATTGCTCTTTGCATGATCATGTAGTTGACATCGTATTTGTGGCAAGGCCACCTTCATAATTTTGCATACATGTCACTCTTGATTCATTGCATGTCCCGGTACACCGCCGGAGGCATTCATGTAGAGTCATATTTTGTTCTAATTCTTGAGTTGTAAATTAATAAAAGTGTGATGATCTTCATTATTAGAGCATTATCCCAAGTGAGGAAAGGATGATGAAGACTATGATTCCCCCACAAGTCGGGATGAGACTTCGGACTTTATAAAAAATTAAAAGAGTCCAAAGAAGCCCAAATAAAAAAAGAAAAAGACAGAGTGCAAAGAAGCCCACCGAATAAAAAAAGAAAAAAGGAAAAAATGAGAGAAAAGAGAGAAGGGACAATGTTACTATATTTTTTCCACACTTGTGCTTCAAAGTAGCACCATGATCTTCATGATAGAGAGTCTCCTATGTTGTCACTTTCGTATACTAGTGGGAATTTTTCATTACAGAACTTGGCTTGTATATTCCAATGATGGGCTTCCTCAAAATGCCCTAGATCTTCGTCAGGAAGCAAGTTGGATGCACACCCACTTAGTTTCTTTTGTTGAGGTTTCATATATTTATAGCTCTAGTGCATCCATTGCATGGCAATCCCTACTCACTCACATTGATATCTATTAATGGGCATCTCCATAGCCTGTTGATATGCCTAGTTGATGTGAGACTATCTTCTCCCTTTTTGTCTTCACAACCACCACCCTATTCCACATATAGTGCTATGTCCATGGATTGCGCTCATGTATTGCGTAAGAGTTGAAAAAGCTGAAGCGCGTTAAAAAGTATGAACCAATTGCTTGGCTGAAACTGGGGTTGTGCGTGATGGGAGTATTTTGTGTAATGAAAATGAAGCATGGCCTAACTATATGATTTTGTAGGGATAAACTTTCTTTGGCTATGCTATTTTGATAAGACATGATTACTTGTTAGTATGATTGAAGTATTACTATTTTAATGTTTTATAGACTTTTATCTTGAATCATTTGGATCTGAAAAATCATGCCACAATAAAGAAAATTACATTGAGAATTATGCTAGGTAGCATTCCACATTAAAAATTCTGTTTTTATCATTTACCTACTCGAGGACGAGCGGGAATTAAGCTTGGGGTGCTTGATACGTCTCCAACGTATCTATAATTTTTTAATGTTCCATGCTATTATATTACCTGTTTTGGATGTTTATGGGCTTTACTATACACTTTTATATCATTTTTGGGACTAACCTACTAACCGGAGGCCCACCCGAATTGCTGTTTTTTTGCCTATTTCAGTGTTTCCAAGAAAAGGAATATCAAACGAAGTCCAAACAGAATGAAACCTTCGGGAGCGATCTTTTTGGAACAAACACAATCCAGGAGACTTGGAGTGGACGTCAAGAAGCAGCCGAGGCGGCCACGAGGCAGGAGGGCACGCCCTAGGGGGGTAGGCGCGCCTCCCACCCTCGTGGGCCCCTCGTGGCTCCCCTGACCTACCTCCATCGCCTATATTATCCACGTACCCCAAAAACATCCAAGAGCACCACGAAAAACTATTTCCATCGCCTCAACCTTCTGTATCTGCGAGATCCCATCTTGGAGCCTTCGTTGGCACTCCGCCAGAGGGGGAATCAACCACGGAGGGCCTCTACATTATCTCTAAGGCCTCTCCGATGAGTTGTGAGTAGTTTACCATAGACATTTGTGTCCATAGTTATTAGCTAGATGGCTTGTTCTCTCTCTTTGAATCTCAATACAAAGTTCTCCTCGATCTTCTTGGAGATCTATTCGATGTAACTCTTTTTGTGGTGTGTTTGTAGAGATCCAATGAATTGTGGGTGTCGTGGAATTATCACGTCAGATGTCCTAGTGTGAGGACTTAGTCGTGGAGCCATCGCGCGAGATTAGCTTAAAGGGGTTAAACTGGACAAAGCACACGGGGAGTTTATACTGGTTTGGCCCCTTGCGGTGAATGTAAAAGCCTACGATCTAGTTGTGGTGGAATTGATGGGGTCTCGATGATCAGGGAGCGAATCCGCTTTACCTGGCTCTCGAGTTGTTGTTTCTTGTCCCTGAACCGCCGCTGGGTCATCCCTTTATATACACAGGTTGACGCCTGGTGGTTTACGGAATTCCGACGCCGGCTCATACACGTGTCCGGCACCTTTTCCTAACTTACAACACAAGTTACATAATACATGGAAGTTTATGTCTACGGGCCCTAATCCGCCTTTGGGCTCTGGGCCTTCAAGTCTCTGTAGTAAAGTGCCATATTCCTTGTCTTCATGGGCTTCATACGGATGACTCCTTATGAGTGTAACCCGGCCCCTCCTGGGTGGTTTATACTCAGTAGTTATATCCCTAATAGTGGGTTTATGATCAAGTTTATCTATGAGAAATAATTGAATTTCCTCTGAATTCTTTTATGTATGATTGGTTATCTTTGCAACTCTCTTCGAATTATCAGTTTGGTTTGGCCTACTAGATTGATCTTTCTTGCAATGGGAGAAGTGCTTACCTTTGGGTTCAGTCTTGTGGTGTCCTTTCCCTGTGATAGCAGGGACAGCAAGGCACGTATTGTATTGTTGCCATCGAGGATAAAAAGATGGGGTTTGTATCATATTGCATGAGTTTATCCCTCTACATCATGTCATCTTGTTTAATGTGTTACGCTGTTCTTATTAACTTAATACTCCAGATGCAGACAGGAGTCGGTTGATGTGTGGAGTAATAGTAGTAGATGCAGAATCATTTCGATCTACTTGTTGTGGACGTGATGCCTATATACATGATCATGCCTAGATACTCTCATAACTATGCACTTTTCTATCAATTGCTCGACAGTAATTTGTTCACCCACCGTAATACTTATGCTATCTTGAGAGAATCCACTAGTGAAACCTATGGCCCCCGGGTCTATCTTTTATCATATAAGTTTCCTGATCTACTTTTATTTGCATCTTTTACTTTCGAATCTATATCATAAAAATACCAAAAATATTTATCTTATCTTATTATCTCTATCAGATCTCATTTTCGCAAGTTACCGTGAAGGGATTGACAACCCCTTTATCGCATTGGTTGCGAGTTTCTTGTTTGTTTGTGTAGGTACGAGGGACTTTTGAGGAGCCTCCTACTGGATTGATACCTTGGCTCTCAAAAACTGAGGGAAATAGTTACGCTACTTTGCTGCATCACCCTTTCCTATTCAAGGGAAAACCAACGCAGTGCTCAAGAGGTAGCATACGCTCTCGTAGACTGTCATCCTCTAACCGCGCCGCCACCACTGGCGACGTTCTTGTGGAGGAGCACAGCGTTCAGTGCCGCCACCGCTGGCAACGTTCGTGTGGAGACGCACGGCGGTCAGCTTCTCCCATGGTAAGCACATTCTATACTGAGGCCCCGTGCATGTCGGTGTAACGCTGAATGTTAGCTGATAGATGTTGTTAATCTCACTATTTGCTGAAGTAGTTTACAGTCAATATGCTCTGCTTCATAAGCTTCCTTGCCCTGTTCTGCACTCAATCTGCTTAGCTGAGATGGCATGCCAAGGCCGATTAGTTGCTAAAATATCCTTCCATATATTTATTGTGACATAGATTGCCATGGTCTAGTAGCAAATCTGTTAGGTGAAATAGCTCTACACCGTTTTATACTCGATCTTTGTTGCTGCGATGGCCTTCGATAGTTTGATGGCTGTGTGCTTAGCCTCATTGACTGCTGAAACAGCCTGCCATAATTTAGCACTCAATTTTTTTTTGCTGAATTAGCTTTACATATATTTCGTTACTTAGATCTGCTCATCCAAATATCTTGCCATAGCTTTAGACATCGACCTAGGTATTTTTTTTCTAGACTTCATAAAAAAGCATATATGTTTTTCCTGTAATATCTAGTAGAAGAACTAATTTGTATGTCTAATAGATGGACAGGACTTGGATAACTTCTGCTTGAAGATTCTCTGATGCATATGTCGAGGGGGTTGGGAACTTCATGAACATTATCAGAGCTGAGTACGGTGGTCCGAAATCAGATATGCTCTGCCAGTGTAGCAGTTGTATGAATTCAGTTACAAGACCCCAGTCTACTGTGCAAAATCATCTACACTTGTATGGGATGTCGGTCACATATACTAGGTGGGTTCATCATGGTGAAGCTGTGAATGTCAATGTTATTGACTATGTGGAAGCAGCAGATCACCATCTTGATCTGCCTGATGCTCAGGTGGAAGAGGAGGAGGAGGTGGTGGCGGAGCCAGTGAGTTTGACCAACATTGAAACAATGCTACAAAATGCTCGTGCATTCCGTGAACTTTCACCTGCAGAAGAAAACCGGTGGGCCCGCATGTTGGAACAATGCAACGTGGCTGTCACCCCAGGAAATAAGGTGTTAGTATTCTCAGCTATGGTCACCTTTCTTCAGGTGAAGACATCTGAGTGGATGACCAACAAATCATTCGATGCGATGTTGGCTGCTTTCCGCAAATCTTTCCCAAATGTGTCTGAGCTGCCACACACCTATAGTAAAATGAAGAATTTCCTTCGTGCAGTTGGAATTGGATATGATATGTCCATGTTTGTAAGAATAATTGTGTCCTGTTCCGGATGGATTATGCCAACTTAAGTGTATGCCCGAAATGCAAATCATCAAGATGGCAAGATGGTGATGTTGTGAAGAGGATTCCTCATAATGTTCTGAGACATTTTCCAATTATACCAAAATTGCAGAGGTTGCTTCATGATGCTGAAACAAGAAAGGATGTACTGTGGCATTCTAGGAACCAGGAGTATAGAGATCAGAATGTAATGAGCCATCCATCTCATGGTAGTGAGTGGAAAAGTTTCAATCATAAACACAAATAGTTTGCTGCTGACCCGAGAAACATTAGACTTGGCTTAGCTTCAGATGGATTTAACCCATTTGGCCACCAAAGTGCCACATATAGCATGTGGCCAGTGCTTGTTATCCCTTACAATATGCCTCCAAATGTCTGCACCAAAGAATTAAACTACATGATGGCCTTGCTCATCCCAGGTCCAAAAAGTCCTGGAAAGGATTTTGATTTGTTCATGGAGCCTCTTGTGGAGGAACTTCAACAGCTATGGAGGGGTGTTCTCACTCGAGACCTATATAGCAGACCACCAGCTGATTTCTTTCTACGTGCTATTATAATTTAGTGCATCCATGATTATCCGGCTTTGGGCACTATGTCAGGGCGAACGACACATGGTTACAATGCATGTGTTCATTGTGACAGGAATCAGCTGTCATACGCAATACTTAGCAAGATCTGTTACATTGGACACCGTCGTTTCCTTGCCAAGGACAAGCCGCATCCTACAAAATACCGAAGACGTGTGTTTAATGCAAAGCATGAAAACCGTGATGCGCCAAAGATGCTCACCGCCGATGAGTTGCAAGTGGAAATAGAGAAGGTCAGGCATATTACACCAGGAAACCATCCTGGTAATGGTAGTTGGAAAAGGAAGCGCGACAGGACAGAGTAGAGATTATTGTTTACCCGTAGGTCCACTTTGTGGGACTTGGAGTGTTGGAAAGATTTGGATCTGCGGCATAATCTTGATGTGATGCACATCGAGAAAAATATATGTGATAGCATTATCGGCAGACCTCTTAATATTGAAGGCAAGACGAAAGATACCTTAAAATCTAGGATTGATTTGACACACCTGGGTATCAGACAGGATTTGTAGGTGCAAGATGAAGGTAAACCACGGTATACGGCACCAGTTGTGTATGTCTTTGACAAGGTAAAAAGAAAAGAATTCTGCGAGGTCCTGTCACGTGTGAGATTCCCACATGGATTTGCTTCCAATCCTGAAAGGAGAGTCAGTGCAGATGGAAACAAGGTACAAGGGTTGAAAACTCATGACTGCCACGTCCTACTTCAAAGGGTTTTACCTGTTATCCTTAGAGGATTGGGCCGCCCTGACTTATACAGAGCAGTTGCAGAGTTGGGACAATTCTTCAGGGAACTCTGCAGTAGAAATATCAGGATATATGCTGATACTTCTCCAACGTATCTATAATGTCTGATTGTTCCATGCTATTATATTACCCATTTTGGAGGTTTATGGGCTTTACTATAAACTTTTATATCATTTTGGGACTAACCTACTAACCGGAGGCCCAGCCCAAGTTGCTGTTTTTTTGCCTATTTTAGTGTTTCGAAGAAAAGGAATATCAAACGGAGTCTAAACGGAATGAAACGTTCGGGAGCGATCTTTTTGGAACAAACGCAATCCAAGAGACTTGGAGCTGACGTCAAGAAGCAGCCGAGGCGACCAAGAGGCAGGAGGGCACGCCCCCCACCCTCATGGGCCCCTCGTGGCTCCCCTGACCGACCTCCTTCGCCTATATATACGTCCATACCCTGAAAACATCGAGGAGCACCACGAAACCCTATTTCCACCGCCGCAACCTTCTGTACCCATGAGATCCCATCTTGGAGCCTTTTCCGGCGCTCCGCCGGAGGGGGAATCGATCATGGAGGGCTCTTACATCAACACCATAGCCTCTCTGATGAGTTGTGATTAGTTTACCACAGACCTTCGGGTCCATAGTTATTAGCTAGATGGCTTCTTCTCTCTTTTTGAATCTCAATACAAAGTTCTCCTCGATCTTCTTGGAGATCTACTCGATGTAACTCTTTTTGTGGTGTGTTTGTCCAGATCCGATGAATTGTGGGTTTATGATAAAGTTTATCTATGAGAAATATTTGAATCTCCTCTGAATTCTTTTATGTATGATTGGTTATCTTTGCAAGTCTCTTCGAATTATCAGTTTGGTTTGGCCTACTAGATTGATCTTTCTTGCAATGGGAGAAGTGCTTAGCTTTGGGTTCAATCTTGCGGTGTCCTTTCCTAGTGACAGCAGGGGCAGTAAGGCACGTATTGTATCGTTACCATCGAGGATAAAAAGATGGGGTTTATATCATATTGTTTGAGTTTATCCCTCTACATCATGTCATCTTGCCTAATCCGTTACTCTGTTCTTATGAACTTAATACTCTAGATGCATGCTAGATAGCGGTCGATGTGTGGAGTATTAGTAGTACATGCAGGCAGGAGTTGGTCTACTTGTCGCGGACGTGATGCCTATATACATGATCATGCCTAGATAATCTCATAACTATGCACTTTTCTATCAATTGCTCGACAGTAATTTGTTCACCCACCGTAATACTTATGCTATCTTGAGAGAAACCACTAGTGAAACCTATGGCCCCCGGGTCTATCTTCCATCATATAAGTTTCCAATCTACTTTATTTTGCAATCTTTACTTTTCAATCTATATCGAAAAAATACCAAAAATATTTATCTTATCTTATTATCTCTATCAGATCTCTCTTTCGCAAGTGGCCGTGAAGGGATTGACAACCCTTTATCGCGTTGGTTGCGAGGTTCTTGTTTGTTTGTGTAGGTACGAGGGACTTGCGTGAAGCCTCCTACTGGATTAATACCTTGGTTTTCAAAACTGAGGGAAATACTTACGCTACTTTGCTGCATCACCCTTTCCTCTTCAAGGGAAAACCAATGCAGTGCTCAAGAGGTAGCAGATGCTTTGGAGCATCTTAGAGACAAGATACCAACTATCCTATGCGACCTTGAGAAGATATATCCTCCAGCCTTCTTTGATGTGATAGTGCATTTGGTTGTTCATCTACCTGATGAGGCACTACTTAGAGGTCCAGTACAGTATGGCTGGATGTACCCTATTGAAAGGCGACTAGGCACTTTCATGGGCTATGTTAGGAACAGAGGTAGACCCGAGGGTTCCATTGCGGAGGCCTACATTGCTACAGAAGCGTTGAGATTCTGCTCAAAATACATTGAAACAGCTGATCAGCTTAGCAAAGAGGTGGGTGAAGACAATCCCGGGCTCAATGTTTTCGATTATTCTGTTCGAGTTATAGGGAAGAGTCAACAAGAGGACAAACCTAAAGATTTGGACAAAATGGTTTGGTATGTGTTGAATAACTGTCCTGAGATACTACCTTGTATCAAGTAAGTGCTAAGTACTGCAGCTGATACATCTTAATCTACTAAACTTGCAGCACATTCTTATATATTTAGATGTTTGACGCGATCACTATGTTGTGCAGCATCTGCAAAAAGGAGCTACTGCCACAAAATCCAAGAAACATTGACAAACTAGTTATGGCAAGATTTGCGAAATGGTTCAAGATCCATGTAAGCTTTTGAATTGCACTATATGTTTTTTTAATATATTGAGTACATAAGATGACCAGCTTGTCTATTTTCTAACCATAGATTAAGAAGATGCGGGAGGATGGGTGATACGTCTCCAACGTATCTATAATTTTTGATTGTTCCATGCTATATTACTATGTGTTTTGAATGATTATGGGCTTTATTATACACTTTTATATTACTTTTGGGACTAACCTATTAACCGGAGGCCCAGCCCATATTGCTGTTTTATTGCCTGTTTCAGTATTTTGAAGAAAAGGAATATCAAACGGAGTCCAAACGGAATGAAACCTTCAGCAACGTGATTTTTTGGAAGATTATGATCTAGGAGACTTTGTGTTCACGTCAGAAGAGCCTTGAGGAGGCCACGAGATAGGAGGGCACGCCCCCCTTACAGGGTGGCGCCCCCCTGTCTCGTGGGCCCCTCGAGCACCCCCCGACCGACTTCTTTCGCCTACATATACCAACATACCCTAAAAACATAAAAAGTCAAGATAGATCGGGAGTTCCGCCGCCGCAAGCCTCTGTAGCGACCAAAAACCTCTCGGGAGCCCGTTCCGGCACCCTGCCGGAGGGGGATCCTTCATCTGTGGCCATTTTCATCATCCCGATGCTCTCCATGACGAGGAGGGAGTAGTTCACCCTCGAGGCTGAGGGTATGTACCAGTAGTTATGTGTTTGATCTCTCTCTCTCTCTCGTGTTCTCTCTCGTGTTCCCTCTATGGCACGATCTTGATGTATCCCGAGCTTTGCTATTGTAGTTGGATCTTATGATGTTTCTCCCCCTCTACTCTCTTGTGATGAATTGAGTTTCCCCTTTGAAGTTGTCTCATTGGATTGAGTCTTTTATGAGAACACTTGATGTATGTCTTGCCGTGCTTATCTGTGGTGACAATGGGATATCATGTGCCACTTGATGTATGTCTTGGTGACCAACTTGCGGGTTCCACCCATGAACCTATGCATAGGGGTTGGCACACGTTCTTGACTCTCCGGTAGAAACTTTGGGGCACTCTTTGAAGTACTTTGTGTTGGTTGGATGAATCTGAGATTGTGTGATGCATATCGTATAATCATGCCCACGGATACTTGAGGTGATAATGGAGTATCTAGGTGACATTAGGGTTTTGGTTGATTTGTGTCTTAAGGTGTTATTCTAGTACGAACTCTTTAATAGATCGATCCAAAAGAATAACTTTGAGGTGGTTTCGTACCCTACCATAGTCTCTATGTTTGTTCTCCGCTATTAGTGGCTTTGGAGTGACTCTTTGTTGCATGTTGAGGGCTTGTTATATGATCTATCTATGTTATTATGGTTGAGAGAACTTGCACTAGTGAAAGTATGAACCCTAGGCCTTGTTTCCTATCATTGCAATACCGTTTACGCTCACTTTTATCGCTCGCTACCTTGCTGTTTTTATAATTTCATATTACAATTACCTTTATCTACTATCTATTTTGCACTTGTATCACCCTCTCTTCGCCGAACTAGTGCACCTATACAATCTACCATTGTATTGGGTGTGTTGGGGACACAAGAGACTCTTTGTTATTTGGTTGCAGGGTTGTTTGAGAGAGACCATCTTCATCGTACGCCTCCTACGGATTGATAAACCTTAGATCATCCACTTGAGGGAAATTTGCTACTGTCCTACAAACCCGTGCACTTGCAGGCCCAACAACGTCTACAAGAAGAAGGTTGAGTAGTAGACATCAATGGGCATGCAGTTGATGATGCACTTTACTCACTAGCAATGGGTCCTGATACTCAGGCAAGACATTATGAATCTTGTGTTGTTGGAGATGTGCGCTACAACACCCTTGCACGAGATGAAGGCAGGAAGACACAAAACAATGCCATCATGAGCACGGATACATATGACAAAGAGATAACTGAAATGTATGCTACCATAATAGACATTGTTCAGTTGCAGAATATCTCTAGTTTCGAGGATCATCGGTGTGTGGTTCTGTTGTGCTGTCATTGGTATAACATGTTTTCTAGGATCCCAAAACCCAGAGTTGATGATTATTTCAAATACATCAATGTCAAGGCGGCTTACCAGACAAACGAGCCTTTTATTTTGGCAAATCAAGCAACACAGATATTTTTCTTGGAAGATACATTTGCACGTAGCGATGACTGGAGAATATTGCAAAGGTTTGAGCAGAGGAATTTGTTTAATGAAGTTGCACAACAAGATGGTGCTTACACTGCTCCTGATGTACAAGATAACAAAGATGTTCCTAATATCTTAGAGAACCATCACGTCAATGACGCAGGTGAAAAGATTGCCTGTCGTGCTGTGGACATACAAGAGTTGATCAAGAAGAAGCCAACGTTCGAGGACGTTGAGGACGAAGAAGAAGATGACACCGTGGGGAATTATGATTCAGACTGATACACATGGCGAAGATGTTGACACTGCTGCTGCGGATGATGATTACATTGCTTTTGTCGTATTTGTCTGTTAGAAGACGTTTTTTTATCTACTATGTGAAATTGTGTTTGCTATGACAATTGAAACCTGATGAACGTGTTGTTTAGTATTTTTCTGTGAGAACATCACTTGTTATGTATGCTGATTTGTGTTTGGTGATTGTATGACGACTAAAACATGATGACATTGTTGTTTACTCGTACTCATATTTGGCTGTGAAACTTGAATTTGATGACATAGTTTGTTGTTGGACTGCAATTTGCTCAACGTCTTCGAGTAAGAACAAAGCTGACCCGACAGGGCCTCTGCTAATTTATTTATTTATTACCAAAAGGGCCTCTGCTATTTATTTATTTATGAGCAAAATGGGATACCCCCTGATTTCCGTTAATAGAAATGATTAGATGTTCACAACACTACGCCCAGCCTGCTACACAGGTTTCATTCATTACTAGTTTTAGCAAAGTGCTCATGTCATAGCCACTGAATACATCACGAGTGCTACATACACTGCAAATAAAGAGACAATCATCCTACAGAGCACATCGATTTTGCCCATTATATTCACAAGCTCTTTCATCTCCTCATTGTTGTCAAGGCCGTTCAACAGTTGTTGCTTGGCCATGATCAGAGGAACTGCATCTTTAACCTTCTGCTCTGCATCTTCCTCTTCTAACGTTCCTTCAGTTACTTGTCCAACACCCCAACCTTTGGTATTGGGATTCCTCGGCTAACAAAATAATCAGTGTAGTTGCATTCCCCCACATCAACAACTTCCCAGAAATACAAATCACACGAATCTTCCCTTTTTTGCACGACTCAAATTGGAAGATCATCAACCAAACTATTAAAAAAATCAGCAACTGAAAGCAGCAGAACAACACTAAAACATATTATTACCCCATGATTCGGGCATTTGTAGAAGACTCGGCCAGGGTTGAGGATTGTGGTTGAGACACAACGGATGACTCTTCATGATTTGCAGCAGTGGCACCACACCAACGGCAGCGGGTTGCGATGAGCAACCGACAGCGGTGCGCGTGCCGGAGGGGGTGTGATAAGACCCACAGGCGATGGTACGGGTGGCAACTTGGCGCGTATCTGGTTGTTGCCTGCTGAAGAGCAGGTGGACGAGCAGCCAGCGGACATGGTTGTTGCTGCCAGAGCTTCTGATGCTAGGCAGAGTAAGTAGAGAAGAGGAGAAGCGAACGATGGATATGTTAGTTTCATTACTTGCAGAGTAGCATGGCACCATATATAGTCATAGTCTAGGTTTGTATTCGAACCAGCTACAGGAGCACGTCTCTCTTTTTTCTAAAACTCAGCAACGTCTCTTTACTGGTACACTAGCTTGTTCTATATGCCTTCTCAAGTCTTTGATTTTCTTTCCCTTTTTTGCAAGGAAGGAAGAAGGACAAAATTGAGAGTTCCTGGGACTCAAGCCCAAGACCTCTTGGTTGAAAACCAAGGGTGCTAGTCACTTATGGGGCGAACATTCCCTGGGAGGAGGATGGCAGACGAACGCATTTTCCTCGTAGTTTTAGTTGCAACACAAGATCGAACGGTCGTAGTTTTGGAAATGTTATCAGGTGAACGAGCCTAGTTTTTCTTTTCTTCCGACATATAAAAAACTATGCTACTTGGTGTCGGCTTAGTCAACAAATGATTGTGCCAACCTTGACCGTTGGATTGAAATTCAACGTCTGTCGTGTTTCTTCAGTCTCTTCTTCCTCGAGCCGCCAAAGCCAAACCAGCGCCAACGGGACCGCCTGCTCCTGCCTCCCACGGCTGGTTGTGCGGCCGCGCACGCATCATGGCCACATCGCACCCTAAAACTCTGCGCATCTTTCCCGGCTCCTATTCGTTCCCGTCCGAGGCCTCACCATCATCCTCCGCCTTGGTTCACTCGACGCGGCGCTACCCTCCGGTGTTGTCAACATGGTCAACAACTAAGAGGAATAAGGAGATGATTGTACATCTTGAGTACATGGTGAGGATGACAGTAGGGACCCAATAGCGCGCGTAGTAATTTTGTTTTTTCGGGACGGAGAAGGGCATCAACTGGGTTGTGCAGGAGCTATGGCCCGTCTAGCCTAGGCTTTTATTTCATATGTTTAGCACATGACCAGCACAGTTTGTTTTTTCCCTTTCTGGAAATTGCTAGCCATCTATTTTGTTTTTTGCAGAATAACCAAGTAGGCCTACTTGCTTTTCTACGCCCTGCTGGGCCGGAAATCTTTCAAGACGAGGAGGGATGCATTTTGCCCAGAAAATGGGCTATAAGTAATAAGAAATGGGCTATAACAAATAATAAATGGGTTGTAAAATGAAAAAAATACAACAAACAGGCAATTAGTTCCAAAATACTTTTTCCTTTCGGATTTTGATATTTTAAATTTCATTCTTTTTGCGGGTAAAATTTCATTGAATTTAAATTAAGGTATATTTAGTTTTAAAATTAATTTGAATCTGGCTAGAAATTTCGGGTTGTATGATGTTTGGGATAGATTTGGAGGTTGACTTGTGGGTCTACTAGGTTGACGTGTACGAAAGGCTTTGTCAACTTAGTCCACAAACGATTCTAGCAGCAGTGACCGTAGGATGTTAATACAATGGCCGTGCTGCTTCTTCAATATCTGGTCTTCTCACTACAAAAAGAAGACATATCTGTGACATTTTGGGCCGAACGAAATTTTTTTTGTCATACTTATGACACTTCTATGATAATAATTGTGACAAAACCCGGTATCATCATAGATGTGGTGGGCTCCTACTTCTATGACAAAAAATCATGACAAAAAATGGGCTTTTCATCTTGGGCGGGCCGGAGACGCAGCTGCATGACATTCTTTGGGCCGTCCATGACGGAAAAAACCGTGGTAGAAGCGAGGGCGAGGAAAATTTCGGCGAGTTCCCGATTACGGTGGGAGGTCGGGGGCCGAGCGATGCGCGTTTCTCTCATACACGTACGCACGTGTGTGCGAGGCATTGGCTCTAACTGAACCCGAGCGAGGCATTGGGCTCTAACTGAACCCAAGCGATTGCACTACAGGCTACGCGTCACTAAACCTGGGCGGTCGATCGATGGTTCTTAACTGAACCCGATCGAGCGATTCCTTCGCTACTGTCGCTAACTAAAGCCGATTGTTGCTGCCTCTAGATGAACAGTGAGCGTTGCGGGGGGTTTGGATGAACAGTGAGCGGTGGGGGTGGATGAACAGGACCCCGTGGCGTTGCCTCTAGATGAACAGGACCCCGATCGATCGAGCCGATTGGGGCTGGATGAACAGGACCCCGTGGAGGGCTGGATGAACAGGACGACCCCATGGAGGGCTGGATGAACAGTAGATGTTGGAGCGGTGGATGAACAGTAGCCCGTCGAGGGGTGGTTAAACAAGAGCCCGTGGAGAGGGGTGGTTGAATAGGAGCCAGTGGAGTAGCGCGCGATGGAGGCTGGATGAACAGGAGCCCGTGGATGAACAGTCGCAGGTGCAGGCTGGAGGAGGTCGACGGTGGATGAACAGTAGCCCGTGGAGGCCGTAGAAGGTCGACGGTGGAGATGAATAGTATCTCGTGGAGTCCCGTTTTGCGGTACGCCACACCCCTCCCGATGAATAGGACCCCCGTTTCGACCGTAGCGCTCCAACACAAGTCCGTTTCGTCCGTTTTGCGGTACGCCACACCCCTCCCGATCAACAGGACCCCCGTTTCGACCGTAGAGGTCCATTTCCTCCATTTTGCGGTATGCCAGACCCCTCCCGATGAACAGGATCCCGTTTCAAACATGGTCAGTCGAACACAAGGCCGTTTCCTCCGTTCTGCGGTACGCCAGGCCTCATTTCTATCGCATGTTCCGTCTAAGCCCTCCCGATGAACACGACGACGCATTCCGTTCTGACCCAGCTGGTTGGCTACCCATGAACACGACGATGACGCTGTTTCTCTGTTCTGACCCAGCCATGTACATGAGCCATGGCCATACGTATGCGCGAGTAGGCGTTCGAGACCCCACCCGTATGTACACATACGTGGCCGTATTTTCTTTCTTGCACACTGGCCGCTGTATGTACGTGTACATGCTACGTGCGCGCCTCTACTATGACACATGCGCGCCTCTACTACGACACGTGCGTGCCTCTACATCCACCAGTATGTATGTACATGTTTGCGACCAGAATGACAACGCTACGTACGCTTCGACCAGGTGGGTCCCGACTGTCAGGCACTTCCTTGCGTGCGAAGATGTAGATGGTGGGTCCCAGCAGTCAGGTGGCGAATCGTTTTTTTCGGACGCACTTCCTTGCGTGCGAAGATGTAGCTGGTGGGTCCCAGCAGTAAGGGGCGAATCATTTTTTTCGTGAAATACGGTGGCCCGTCTGGTGGGTCCTTGCTGTCAGGTGGAGGAATAATTATTTTGCGCATAATAAGGAGGCACTTCCTTGCGGTTGCCGTGGACCCAGCTGTCAGCCTCTCCATGTACAGTACTCTTCCGATGGAAGTTAGTCGTTGACTACATTGACCATGCCGCATTGAGAGCACCACGGCGGTGGACGACGGCTAGGCCTAGGAAGGGACGACGCGGAGCCAGGGAAGACGCGGCAGTGGATGCCCACGCGAAGAGGAGTACAAGGGTTTACTGGTTCGGCTGCGGTGTGAGGCTACCGTCGCTGCAGAATAACAGGGGGTGTGGGTGAGTAGAGGGATGGACTGGCCAGCGGTGGGAGTAGTAGGGGCAATGAGGCCTCCACGGCATCACAGTCGGCCATGGGAGGCAGGAGCATGCGGCATGACCGGCGCTGCTTTGGGCGGCTGGAGCACGAAGACCAGAGGTTGAAGAAGCACTACGGCCGTTGGATGGAAATCGTGCGGTCAGTGGAGCTAGAATCATTCATAATGACTAAGTTGACAAAGCCCTCCGTCCCCGTCAACTTAGTAGGCCCACAAGTCAGCCTCCCACCAAGGTGAGTCCTAGCTAGCAAGGGGAGTATTCATTTTTTTGTGCGTAATAAGGAGGCATTTCCGGTGGGTCCGAGCTGACAGCGGAGGGAACGTTTTTTTCATGAAATACAGAGGCCCTTCCGGTGGGTCCCAGCTATCAGGTGGAGGAATCATTATTTTACACGTAATAAGGAGCCATTTCCCTATGTGGGCCCCTACTGTCAGCCTCTTCCGATGGCTGTTGTTTGTTGACCATGTTAACCTCGCCGCACCAAGAGCACAAACGCGGTGGACGAGGGCGAGGCCCAGGAAGAGAACCACCCAGAGCCGGTGAAGCCACCGCAGCGGATGCCCACGCTGAGGGGAGTACGAGCGCTGACTGGTCAGCTGCGGGGTGAGGCTGACATCGCCGGAAAATAACAGGATGTGTGGGTGGTTAGAGGGATGGCCTGGCGGCAGCACAACCAACCACGGGAGGAGGGAGCAGGCAGTCCCGCCGGCGCTGGTTTGGGCGGCTGGGTTGAAGAAGCACGGCGGCCGTTGGATGGACATCCAACAGTCACTACTATGTGTTGACTAAGTTGACAAAGCCTTGCGTACGCGTCAAAAAAATTAGGACAACATCATCGTCAACCTAGTAGGCCCAGAAGTTAGCCTCAAAATCTGTGGAAAACAGCATACAGCCCATTAGCCATTATTTTCAATAATTTACAGCCCATTTGCTAATTCTTAAGTATATTTGAAGCCCATATTCTTTTTATTAGCATTACAGACCATATATTCTGGGCACTGCTAAAAAATTCAACGAAACTTTCCATATTTTGGTGGGGTCCGAACTCTTTTAATCACGAAACTTTGAGTCACGTTAAAAATAATTTTCAAAAAATAATATCAAAATAAAATTCAAAAAACAATTCTCTGCAAAAAAAATGAATGAAATTTAGAATCTTAACTAGCAAGATGCCTGTTCGTTGCACGGAACATGAAGATGCATTTGTATGAGTAGTTTATCTTGTGGGAGAAAAGATGATATTTTAATGTAATTGCCAGTTGCCTTCGGTTTTTATAAGAGTATAGTGTAGAGAAATCCTGAAAAAATGATATTTTAATGCAATTACCGGTTGGCTTTGGTTTAAAAATCTACATCCCATTTCTTACAACTTATAGCTCATTTTCTGGGGAAGCCCATTTCTTACAACTTACATCCCTCCTCGTCTTGAAAGATTTGCAGCCCAGCAGGGCTCAGAAAAGCAAGTAGGCCTCGATTTTGGTATTCTCCAAAAAAAGAACTGGGCTAGCCAATTTCAAAAAGAAAAAATATATCAACTGGGCTCATCATGTGCTTAATAAAAGCGTAAGCGTGGGCTAGACGGGCCACAGCCCCCGCACAACACGCACTTGAGCTCCGTCTCTGAAACTAAAAAACAACTGGGCGAGTTGTTGAGTCCTTGGTGTTATCCGCTCGTTGTGTAATTTTCTTGTTTATTGACTACATTGACAATGGCGTGGGACCTAGTTGTCAAACAATTAGGAGGAAGTATTTTTTTGGCTTGTAATAACGAGGCACCTGCTTGCGAAATGCAATGACCCTGGTGGGTCCCTACTGTCAGCCTCTCCGTGTATAGTCATCTCCTGATTCCTCTTGGTTGTTGACCATGTTGACAACGCCAGACGGCGGCGGGCACATCAAGCGAACCAAGGCGGAGAACGACGTCGAGGCCTCGGACGGGAACGAACAACAGCCATGGAAGATGCGGCAGTGTAGTGGCAGGTGGAGGGGAGTACGAGGGCAACAACATGCAACTCAAGCATACAAATGGTACAAAAAGCCCAAGGATTCATTGTTCATCAAACTTTTAGACAAAACCCAGATTGAATATGACAGTAAGATCTAACCCAACCACTCTTTTTTCCAGTCACAAACAAATGAATCGGTCTAATCCATAAAATCAACATCTTGTGCAAAAAAAATCCAGGATGACTACAACTTGTTGTAAATAGAAGCCGAGCACGTTTAGAAGCCCATTTGTCCACCTAAAGCTTCTTTTTTTGCTGTTCAACATGTTCGTTCGTGAGAAATATCTTGTTGTAAAAATTAAGCCTCATGGACAATAGCAACCTCACATTCAACAGGAAGAATGTGACAAAGCTTTTGTTTGCCTGGTTGGATGCATATCGTCCCATCATTATTGTCCTCAAACGAATGTCATGAGAACTAAGAAAATCCTTGTGCTTATTACGCCACCGATTGGTTATATGTTTTTCTCCATGTGGTTCTGCCTAAGTAGACATGAAGATTGAAAACAGTTAAGGTCTGAAAAAAGAGTATGTTGAAAGAAAGACAGCTGAACAATTAATTCTAGTACAATATATACGGGCTTTCAATGTGCATGAAATCATCACCTCTATGTATAAATTCTCTAGAGATCAAAAGCATCGCAGCAAGCTAATAATTATGTCCAGATCAAAACTATACATATATGATCTTGACAGAATCCAGCAGCATTGATAGGCTATCAATGGACGAACTCTTCATTGAGCATATAACATAATATTAGTACCCAAAGTGTACTCCAAGATGATATAAAACTTATGCGCACAAATCAAAAATGCAGCATATGATTACAAATGTGTAGATGATAATATACGGTACCTGAAAAAGTGAGGAGCCAAACACCAACTCCTTGTGATTATTAAACGGGTCACGAATTACACCCAAGGTCTCCAGTTTGGGCGCAGAGACGACAGTTATTTGTGAAGGTGTATAACAATTATGAAGGAGCAACCTTTCAAGTGAAGGGGCGTCCTCGATGATGAGTTGTTGTCCTTTAAAACAAATTCCAATGCTTTTAAGGTTAGGCGACTTTATTTGGAGACAACTGATACTGATTTCTATTCCCAAAACAATCAGCAAGTGCTCCATGGCAGAGCAACTGGAGTGGATGATGATATGCAGTGAGGCCTTTGACAGATAAACCACCACAAGCGAAAGTTTTTTTAGCGGTGGGAGTCGAAGCATTTGTACCAGATCATTTGTTAGATGGCACCGGGCGAAGGTGGCGGTGTGGAGAGAGGAGGAAAACCGCGAGATGGACAATGGTGGTGTGGTCACGAATTCTTGGTGTGTTCGTGGTTTGAAACTTTTGTGGTAATGGTACAACTCAAACTGCTGGATTTTTCTGAATCCAGGGGATGTCAGCCAAGCGTCCACCTTGCCGGGTATGGATAGTAGGTAGCGTGTCTGGATGCAGAGGCATTGAACGGGGCCCTGCTAGTGAGAAGTGACAATGGCTCTGAGGAGATCAAATTCGGGATGGACAGATATCTAATGACAATCGAGGTTGAGGGGCGTGGTGCGCCATAGAGGGCGCCACCGAGTTGAGAGGACTTGTGTGCGGCAGCAATCCTTGGTGGGGAGAAGCGAGATGATCTCCTCAAGGATGATGTTCGGGAGATTGCTGAAGCGGTCCACCGGAGATTCTACCGGTTCCTCAGATCTGGGTGGGTGGGCTCGCCGCTTCTCCCCGCGCTACCGGGTGCGGGATCTACAACTGGTGTCGCCGCTGGCGGGAACCTCATCTTCTTGGTGTTGGGGCCAGCCGACTCCATTTTCCTTGTGGGCATCGCGCCGAACTCACGGGTTTGAGCAGAGTAGCTAGAGATGAGCCTAGTGGCAGTGCGAGTGGGGAAGAAGGAGGGCTGGGGATTTCTGTAGGACTGGAAGAAGAGGAGCAGGCATTTTCTGTATGAGTGAGGAAGAAGGTGAGCGGGGTTTTCTGGACGAGTGAGGAAGATTGGGGAGCGGGGGGATTTGGGGGGTGGAGACGGAAGCGGGAGAGTGAGTTGTTCGTGTTTGTAAGGCCTGCTGCACTAACTTATCGCTTTTTCCCAAGAACCGCTCTCTTCTTTTGCGTTGCTGCATTAGAGCTGGCGCATGGACTTGGCTGACTGGCCATGCATGCAGGATGCATGTGCCCCGCCGGCCACTGCATGCGCCTGGTTTGTTACTAGGCCTATTTAATAGGGTAGTTATGGAGTAAATTAAGGAGATTTATTTTCTCTGTGTGCATCCACCAAATTAGAGGATGCGGTACTGGATGCAGACACTCACATTAAACTAAGCTTTAGAAGATATGGTATGCATACTAACATTCATAAGAACAAAAGTACAGCATGTCTATGCATCTCAATGATTCACCATACTATAACCAATACAAAGCTATGAGAAGGTGTGGAAATAAGAAAATTGGTCGATGCTTCTCTGAGCAAAGGGCCTCCCTGCGCACGCATTAATTTCCTGGGCATGCTTGTTTCTTCTCAATGTTGCGAGCACTTTGAGCATGTTGGCAACTCCACAGCTAGCTAGCTGCCTCATCTTGCAATTGATGCTGACACATTTGCAGCAAACACATGAGGCAATAGAGATGACTCAACATGACCCCATATTGTGAAGTTCCCCTGAAATCATATTCATTGTCCTGAATCTGAAAAGATAGGAAAACAGTAGCTATACTTAAATGGTGTTGCAAAACAGTAGCACATATCAATAGCTCGGCATGACAAAACACGATCATCTGGACGAAGGGGGTACTGACCTGCCTGAGGAAGATTATATATAATTTGATAAGTCCTTGGTTGATTTCCACCTTCGGTTGCACTGCTTGTTTGCTCCTCCACACATGACAGGATCGTTCCGCACTGCATTCAGCAAGTCAACGTACGAATAAGCTAATTTCATCTTGCGGTGGTCATTATACCTAGTTACGAATGTAGGAATACCTGGAGCACCATGAGGTTAGCTAACAGCAGGTAGATGCAGCCATATAAATTTTGTGCGGTGCTACCGAAATTCAGGTTTGTATCCCTTCCTGTTATGAGAATTCTTCTTGAAGTTGGTAGAATGTGATGGCTTGTTCTTTGCATCAAACTTGCCTTTCCCCTGAGATTTGTTCTTATTGTTTTGGGGCTAGTTGGGCTGGAAGTTCTTCTCGTGTACCATGTGGGCACTAGAAGCTCCCTCAGCAACCCGAGCATGTGTGTCTTTTGCTCTCGCCTTCTCCTCAAAATCAAGAGTGCTAATGAGATCCAAAACAGAAAACTCATGTCTCTTGTTTTTCAGAGAAGTAGCAAAATCGTTCACGAACGTGGAAGCTTGGCAATGATGGTCCCAGCAACAAATTTGTCCGGCAACACACACTTAAAGTACTCAAGTTCCTTAGAGAGTGACTGTATCTCATGAGTCTGCTGAACAACAGAGCTCTCATGAGTCATCTTGTAGTCACAGAATTGCTCCATGACGTACAACTCGTTGCCAGCGTCCGAGGGCCCAAACGTGGCCTCGAGTGCAGCCCACATGTCTTTGCCGCTGTCAAATGACATATATGAATCCACAATGGAATCGTCAAGAACACTCGGCAGGGCGGCTTTGAAGAGGGTATCCATGTTCTGAAAAGCTTCCTGTTGTGTAGGATTAAGATCGCCCTCAGGCTTACCCTTAGTGGCGTTATAGCAGTACATGATCTAAAACCAATATAATGCTCTTGTGCGCCACCTTTTATATTGCACCCCCTTAAAACTAGGCGACTTCAAAAGCGCAGCAAAACCACTCGGAGTAAATTGCCTGTAATCAGGTTTTTGGATTGGATTGTTGAATATATGAGCAATTTAGTATGAGATTTAATCCGAATCAGCAGTAAATAGATCATGACGACAATTGCAAACATCAAAGTAATGATGCGGACTAAACCAGGAGGACAAAATCACATACTGTACAGCGGGAGCAGAACCGATGTGGTTGATGTTGTCACTCATGTCATTGATGAAGAGGTTACCGAGGTCGGGGAAGAAGGCTGTCGTTGAGGAAGTCGTTGCTGGCAGTAGTCACAGGAGTGTGCTCCCCAAAAACCTGATCGCCCCTCTCCCGTACAGGATCATGAAAGGCGGGGTTCGGAGGACTGTTGTCCCTTCCAGCGGTGCACGCCGAAAGGAGGGCTGGAGAAGAATTGCGTGGTGGCGCTAAGATCTGGAACGGTGCAAAACCATATGATACAGCGGCGGCTAGGGTTGAGCATGTCAGGTCGGTCATGCAAGTATAATAGTAGGCCTTTGGCCCCCAAACCCCACGTCCAAGTCAATAATAGCTCCCAAAAAAGTCAATAATAGCCCCACCAAGGTTTGTCTCGAAAAAACAGAGTAATTAAGGCATCTGTTAGTCCCTTTAGTATAAATACTATATCATTAATAATGGCCCCACCTTTTGTCTCACAAAGTATGTTGGGGTACAACCGGCTACATGTTTACAATCCGCTTCTCTTCTCTCTCCTCTTCTCTCTCCTTCAACTAAGCACAAATACTATATTTAAATCCTTATAGCCTACTTATGTCATCTAATTGTAGTACTTTCTCTAAAGTTACTCTCCACTGTGTAGTCTGAAATGCCGGGCGTGCAGCGGACGGTGCCCTCGGTCGACGCGCCACTTCAACGGTGAAAGCAGTGAGAGGCCGCGTTGCCCTGACTTAGCCTCTCCCAGTGCTCCACCATGTATAGCTGCTAAGCATGCCACGTAGGCATAAAATATGATGTGGCACCAATAAACTAAGCACCTATGCATTGAATACTTGAGTTACTAAGCCATTTAATGCACTTAGCACCTCATCTAAGAGCATGGTTAAGGCTGGTTGTAATGGGGAGAGTATCATGCATTTGATACTAGTGTATGATACTACATCCGTAATGCATAGTATCATATGTTGCTATCATAGAGGACTATATTTATTGCAGTGCATGACACAAAGTAGCACATCATTTAATATGATACGATATCATGATACGATACTCTACCATCTCTTTCCTCATTTAATTCTATGCCACCTCATCAAAATTGCTTACTTGACATGCATGATACTACATATGATACTCCCATTACGGGCAGCCTAATAGTATAGCCAGCTGCTGGCTATAAGCTAGTGCCATGTCATCTACAGCCCATCTTATAGCCAACATGTACAATAGTAGATCAAAAGAGTGTACTACTTTTTTATTATGTGGCCCACCTTTCATTCTCACAAAGTGCCTAGGAGCACGTGCTAGAGCTGGCTCTTCACGAAGAGCCCGCTTACCTTCTCTCTCCTCTTCTCTTTCCTCCAACTAAGCAGAAATATACTAGTTTATTCCTTATAGTCCGCTGACTCAACTCTATTGTACTTGCTCTAAGCACATCTAAGCACTTACTAGCACCCCCTTGACCGTGGACCTTGACGGTGTACGTCACCTTGTGTCTCATAATTTTCCTCGTCATCATCTGAGTCCTAGAAGATCTCACCCACATCATCATTATCATGCAGCCGCCTTGATACACAACGTGCACAGAAGGAGTAGAGGCGACTGGGGACGCACCACCACCACATCGTGGGCACTCCATACGTGCTCGTGTGTGTGCAGCGTACGTGTTTTTCCATCGGTGCTAGCTCTAAGGCCGAGGCTGCGGTCGTCTTCGTATCCGACTAGTAGTTGAGCAATGACGGCAAAGAGGTGCTGCAAGAGATGCGTAGGCGCCATTGCGTGCGAGCTTTGCTGTAGCACAACGAACCGGACGTCACCGCGGATGGCGCACGCCTCCATGCAGTCGAGTGTGTGCGCATGCATGTGTTATTCACATGCATTCTGCGGCTGAGCGTGTGTGCATGCACGTGTTGTGTATGTGCGTTGTGTGCTCCATGTTGTGCGTGTGTGTGCATGAGTTGGATTGGATGGAGTTAGTGCGTTGGCTTGTGTACATGCGTGGCTGCATGCGTCCCGTACATGTGTGGCTTGTTGCGTGTTTATATCAATAATTCAATATAAACTACTCCCTCCGTTCCTAAATATAAGTCTTTCTAGCCATTTCAAATAGACTACAACATACGGATGTATGTAGACATGTTTTAGAGTGTAGATTCACTCATTTTGTTTCATATGTAGTCCCTTATTGAAATCTCTAAAAAGACTTATATTTGGGAACGGATGGAGTATAAAACATCTTCAACTTAGCATCCTGATGTACCGTTTCTAGTGGTTAGCGAAAAGTTCATGTTCTTCTATTTGTTTATAGGTGGGCAGGCGGCAAAAAACAGGGGAAAACGTGCAAGGTTCCTTGCAGACGCTCCACCGCGAGGTTCCTTGCTCCTTCTCGATCGTCGGGAATCTATGCTCTTCAACTCTTTTCTTTTATGTGAGCTTTGTTCATCCTTTTCCCAACACGCGAGACATCTAGCATCAAGGTGCACATGTCATGCAAGAAAATGGAGATAATCAGATAAGCAGTGCGTAAGTGAGTCGTCCACTTCGATGGCACCTACGCAATATTTTTTTCTCCTTGATGGCACGTGAATAGTGCACGTACTCAACGACGAAGCACGGGATGATAGCAATGACATGGTCAGCCCTTTTTTGGAGAGAGTACATACTAAATAACTTTGATGTGTCCCGTCAAGTCGTAGAATGATGAGAAGCTTGATTACGCCTTCTCCCTCGCCAACGCGTGCGTGGTGGCTCGTGGCACGAGGAGAAACTTTTGCTTACAAGCGGTGGACGTGCAGCAGTACATTTGGTGGCACATTGCCAGAAGTACTACTGTAGAACCATCAACTTCTGGAAGAGGCGAAGAGCCAAGCGCAAGGTCACCTACTAACCTTAGTCTCGGCGTAGTGGGAGTAACATAAGTAGGGGTACCTCCTTTTTTTATTCTAGAAACAACCACACGCGAATATCAAGGTGCTAGTTACGTAGAACAAATTTCCTGGAGTCCGTGCTCAGCCCTCCTCTATCTCTCTTCTCAGCCACCCAGTGGACGCGCGGAACCCATCGTCTGTTTGCTCACATGCGGTTCCACATGTCAGTGAAAACGCAAGAGGACCCACTGAACCTGCACACCTTTCACCTCGACGTGTTGGTGATGAAAAACAAATCAATAAAGATCTTCGGTGGCCGCTTTGGGAGTCACTCAAGAGTAGTAAGATTTTATTTACAGTTTAACCCAAGATGCACATCACGTGGCTTCAACTACCACTCTATTTTCTTGCATGACATGATCTGGATGCTAGATGCCGCACGTGTCGGCAAAAGGAGGAAGAACCCGACAAAATCTTCAGTTGTTCTCTCGGATTAGACTAGTTGTGCTAACTTAAAAAAATTATTGTGTAGTAGAATGGATGCAAGGGTATTGGGAAGAAGAGTACATCGATATATTGATAGAGCGCAATTTAGTAGATGTTCTAGCTCTTTTAGCTAGCATAGAGGCTAGAGATGAGATTAGTGCACTTGTTGATACTCCTACTAGAATAGAGGCTAGACATGAGACTAGATGTGAGGAAGCAACGTCTACTTCTTTACACTCGAAGAAGAAAGAAGCACGCAAGATCGAGCCTCCGCAGATCAACAATGAATGCATCGAGAAGGCACTAATCCAACTTACAGGAGCAGTTATGGAAGTTGGATATCTTCTAGTAAAATGTATTCTTGTGGTTCTTCTTTTCTTTGCTCTTGCTTTTCTAGTCAAAATTATCATTGGAGTTCGTGCAAAACGGAGGTCTGTCTGGGGTCGTGCGTTGGAGTTGGCCTTACAAGTGGGACCACAGTTGAGGAAACCGACTATCGGCAAACCCCACCTCGTCCTCCGCGTGATGGCTGAAGTTAGAGAAACGACAAGGTTGAACAGATTGCTCTAGCACGGACTCCAAGAAATATGGTGTCAGATGGATGTCATGGTGGTGGCATGTGTCGTACTACTGGACGTGAATGTTTTTTCTGGCCCATGCCACCCTACTACTCCTACTACTTATATAATACTCCTACTAGTACTAGTATCGAGGATTCGAGGTGCTGGTTACATACAGCGAACACATTAACATATGGCTACAGTAAAAACACCCACCCAACGCGCAAAGCATGTGAAGCTAGTACAAATAGTGTACTACTATTGTTGATTGGCCTCATCCGATAACATGTTGCAATGCACATACAATTATGTATTCGGAAAATATTTTTTGCCTCGTCGCACCACTCACTCAGAGAAGCGACTCGAAAGCCATTCATAAATTTAGTAAGTTTATCACAGGCATATCATTTTATTACATACAACAGGTCATCAACCCACATCGACAACAAGGATACATTATAAATACTAAAGTTTTCATCACACAACAAATAACAACCAATGAAATGAACTTCAACTCAACCAATCCTCGGTGTTGGAAACGCTTGCTTTGAACCACAAGTGATTCTCTGGGACGGTCCATCTATTGTCAATCTCGAAACCAACGCAGGACTGATCATCCAGGCTGAAGTGGCATACTATATCAGTACCAGGGTAGGGAACGACCCAAATGTCCGAGGTATAGACACAATTGCTTCTCATAAATGGTACTAGTAACGTTGTGTCAATAGCAGTTGGATCGCCTTTCACCATCATCGGATAGTTTTTTCCAAGGAAGAGTGAGTTTTCTCCAAGACTATCAATTCTGTACCAGGGAGAAGGTGTTGGCGCTAGCACACTAGTATCCATCCCGAATACCATGCAACGGGTGTTGGAATAGGTCCGGAGAGTGCGACCATGGGAGACAACACGTGCTCCCTCAATAGTAACAAACTCAGTACACTATATACAGACAAGAAGAGGTGATCCATCGGAATTAGTTGCCAGGCGCCACTGAGTATATATGTTCTGCTCATCCTCATGCTCGTGATCATCACCATCGTCATCTCCCCCTTGATTATAAAAATTATCAAGTATAGGTGGTGGAATGTTCATAGGACCTTGGAAACACAAGAAGAAGGTTAATTAGTAAAGGGAAACTTGCTAACCCGCATGAATGTGGATGAAACAATTATAATTACGGTGGAAGACAAATGTACCGAAACTACGAGGATCCCATGCAAAAATAGTGCCATGAGCGGTGGAAGCAAACACAAGATCCTCGTATTGAATTGCATCACAGTACATATTCGTGTATAGAAACTGATTTTTGAGCAATATCCATCGAGTCGAACCACAAAGGACGGCAACAAGCTTGTCGAAGATAGCAACAACTTCATAGTTCTTGTAATTCCAAGAGCGGTTGGGAACTCGAAAAATTGCTATCTTCCGTAGAAGACATTCACCATGATCGTATTTGAACATGCGTAGAATACCGGTGTGCTCAACCTCTGGGCAGTCCGCTGAGATTTTTCAAAGTGAAACCCGGTGACGAGTGTACGCATTCACAAGTTCCCACTCGCAGTTGTACCCAATATAAACAACCCAATCTCCATTTGCGCTTGCCCAATCTTTGCCCTCAAGCGATGGCATCTTAACATCATACGTATCATTATCAAGCGGCATCAACTTGCACAAGACGAGGCCTTCGTCGTCCCTGCGCCAGTAGTCATCAGGGTCACGGCAAAGAAGATAGGGGAGATCAAACCGCTCCTTGACCCTTGGGTTCCTTGTAATGATGTTATTAGTTGAGTCGAGAATGGTCTTGAACGAACTTGCCATGCTAGCCAAGGTGATGATGTCGCACCAATAAATGAGTTCCTCCACCACGTCATCTTTCAGATAAGGGCAAGAATAACGGGGTCGTTTCCAGCCTGTTCCCTCCATGGAGAAGACGATCAAACAATGGCAGAAGGAAGGGTGAAGGGCTGAAGGAAAATGGAGGAGTGAGAGGAAGAGCGTGCGACATCAGTTCCAAATCGAGAGGGAAAGGTGAAAAGTCGATGGACGGTTGCCAGTTTGCCCCGGTACATGAAGAGGCGCCCCAGTCTACACGTCCGTTCGGAAATACTAGTAGAAAAGGACTCACCGTCGTCTCACTGATATGTTGGAACAGGGCCACATGTCAACGAAACATGGAGTGTAATTTCTTGTGCAAAATGCGATCTGGCCGCGTTGGCCCGAGGTGCCGCATTAGTTTTTTTTGAAAGTTTGCCGCATTAGTTATCGACCTTTATTTTTTTAACATGCAATCTGAATGGATAGCTCCTGTGGTCATCATGCGTGAGCGGATATAGTGATGGTTGATTCGCCCGAGCAACTTATTACTGTGGGAATATGGGAGTACCAGCGGAATCAAGGAACAAAGAAATGATGGTTGCTTCGTCCAAGCAACTTACTGTGGCGAAGGTGGGGCTCTGTGATTGACTGCTCACTAGTCATTACTACTGCGGCGCAACGACCGGGGTGAATCTTTCCCTGAAGTTGTGTTGTGCACTCAATATTGCTGCATGGCAGGTGGAGCCGGATGAAGGATGTCCATAATGTCGGTGAAACGAAGTTGAATTGTTTCTGGCATTGCTATCAATCCTTCAGGATTTGTTTATATGTACGCATAATTTTAATGAAATTTTACTATGATGCTATGAAGGTTTCAACTTTGGTTCCCGCAGGAAAAAAAGGTTTCAACTTAGGATTCATGTGTCTTGCCTCGAGATTATCTCGTTACAACATTCTATCAAATACAAATGAAACTACCATGGCTAATGCATCTCAATGGTTCGCAGATCAGCGCCAATAATCACATCACAACTAAAGACAAAGTTGTGAGACGGTGTACAAATAAAGAAAAAAATATAATTGATCGATGTTGTTGGTAGGCATGGCTCCATTTCCTTGGCACAGTGTTCATTGCTTGGCAGCTAGTTTCACCCAGCTCTGTAGCCAAAAGAGAGGTGTATGAAGGACACCACAATCCGATCATTTTGTGCAGCTCCACTAAAATCGAGCGGACCATCCCTATTTGCAAAGATATCCAGTCAGTGCGATTACAATAATAGTGGAACTAGATGATGAAACATAACACACATAAATAGAAGCCGATCACCTCTATGATCTCTCTTTAGGACTAACTTCTTGTTGGAGAAGATTAGGCACGGAGTTGGATGAGGAGGATAGCAAAACCAATCTCCCTTTCCGCAGTCCCACAAAAATGTAAAAACGTTGCCCGTGTGACAATTTGGCGGAACTGCACAAAACACTCTTTAGAAAAAAGTGATTTGTGCAGTTCACCAAAAGGTCGTAATAGCAATGAGGTGAAAATGGATATCCCTATTTGCAAAAGGAGGTTGAAAGGAAACAATTACTGCCCAATAACACGAGTGGAAGACACATACGCCGACAAAAAAGAAGCATGTTCCATGTAATAAGGGAAAGATAGCACATGGTGGTTTATCAAAAATGGTTTGAGGATGAGATTGCAAGATGGAAAGTACGCCGGTCGAGATACGATTTAACCAAACAACTAAAGAAGATCCACATGCAGCAACGTGGGAAGATGGGCAGTGGAGCAAGGTCGGAGGAAGCTGTACCTGAGGGTCGTCCGCATCGGCGGAGCTACGTTGTAGTCTACAGGGGCCATGGCCCCCCCCAGCCTTAATAGAAAACAGGAAGAATTTTTTAAGGGATGCTTGGAGTTGAAAAAATATACCCTTTGGCCCCCCCAAACATCTATTATTTCTGCTTGGCCCCCCTGAAGATCCTACCTAGCTCCACTACTACTCGTCGGGATGTTACTAGGAGGGCGCCGGCGGCCGGGAGCTGCCCATACTGCGGCAGCGAGCAAGTGGCGAAGGCCCTACCGCACCGGAGCTTGGTCAGAGAGAACGGTGGGTACTGCAAATCGGGATGTGCTGCCTCAACATCGTCGAACAGAGAGATGATGCATATCCTCCCTTTCCACCGGCAGACGGGATTCAGCCGGATCACTGACCAACACTAAGAGAGAGAAGCCACGGCTGCCTTGTGTGAGATTGTGTGAAGAGAGACAAACCCATTTTTTCATTTTCCCCACGGCAATAGTTTTACATTCTATACGTCCCATTGAGGAATATATAACTTTATTTAATGCTAATGCGTCAAGTCAAACTTTGTTCCGTCTAGGCGTGGTACCCGACCCTCCTTCGAGTAAACAACTACTACACGCGTCAAATTATCACGTGGGCTGCCTTTTCGTACAGAAACGAACTCCACCGTGTACCCACGCGGGTGTGGCTGGGAACGAGACGTGAGTACATGTGTCCTACGTGCACTTCTTCTTTAGGTGTAGGTACATACGTGGGTGGGTGTGAGAGAGATGGTTTGTGCGAAACAGAGGCAATGTGTTGATGATATCTCAAACAGAAAAATATAACATATGCAATGTGTGTGAAACGGAGTCATGGACATGAGATATCGATAGAATTGAAAACAGGGATGAAGTGTGTGGCTGCGCGATCGATAAAGAGTGCCATCGAATTTGTGTTTGCCCACATTAAAATACAGGGTGGCTGGCCTGCTAGAATTTGAGAGGGCAGAGGTGCAGTTTTTCTCCGTGGCATTGATACCTACCTACAATGTTCGACTATCGGTGTGTGCCGGGGGGGAGGGGGCAGAGACCGATCGACTAGTATATATCTGGGGAAGGAGAGAGACCTAGCTATGTATTGAGGGAGATCGATCGACATCCATGGATATGTGTAGCAGAGGAATAAGGTTGGGAAAAAGACAAAGGTAGAGCATCGGAGGGTTGGTGGTGGAGTGGTGTCTCACAAATGGTGGGAGAGGCCTGCTAGACAAACGGAGGGTATGAGTGCAATATCAATACGAGAGGGCGGGGGATATCTGTATGTCTATGCACGTGCGTGTGAGAGACGGGTCGGGAGGTATTCAAGGATGATGAGGGGAGAAGATATGGTTGTGGTAAGCATACATAACTACATAGGAAGACAACCATCGTGTGTTCGAGAAAGGGAGAGACATAGCTAGCAAGGTAAGTGTATCGGTGCTTGGTGAAAACAAATTATAGTCAACCTGGCTATATGTAGGGAGATCAGTTCATATACACACCTGCATGTGTTAGAAGCAAATAAGGTCCGGAGAAACAGACAGGGGGAGAGGGTGCGTCTAGGAGGTGGTGCGAGAGGCCTACCATGTCGAGGGGGAGGAGTGTGTCAGTATGTGATCAATGAAAAGAGGGGCAGGAGTGTGCACCTGTGTGGAATCGTATTGGACATAGGGGGCATGGATGGTGAGAAGAGAAGAGGGGAAGTATATATGTATTTGTTGTAGGCACACTTGGCTAGAGAGGTATGTCGACTGGTGTGTGCCGGAAAGGAGCCGGGGGCCTACACACACCACGGGTGGACGACCTAAAGAGAAATAATGAACTTGCGCGATGGAGGGGACGCTAAGGGTGGGTGAGAGGGGGGCGGGCGTATGCATGCACGATAGAAAGTTAGCGCTAGCTAGCTACAAATAGAAGAGGATCGTGAAGGTGTAAAAGGCAAACAAAGATCATAATTCATTATAAAAAAGTGGATACGGATACTTGAAGAAGATATCATAATGTAGAACATTGATTATAATTTGGGCTAATGTGTGGCTTTTGCAGCTCAGGTCTAAATACTTGTCATAATGTAGGGGGCGGGGCACTATACTGTGTGTGATAAACACGGTGTACGTATGGAACATGGTTTAGATTATGAATATATAGTTAGTACATCAAATGTACTATTATTTGGAATCAACATCAAGTGTATTCACAAAATAGAATTCGAGTTCATGTAGTACACATAGTTCATATCTATCTCTATAGTAATCATGTGGTGTGTTATTAAGGTAATACACGAATGATGGTTGAAGTTGGCAACAATCATGATTGTAGATTCTTATTGAAATAGAGAAACGGATTCAAATTTGGTTCGAATTGCAGCGGTAGTATAGACATTTGGAATGGACTAAAATGTTGGTATGAGTAGGTCGTTACATGCATTATACAGCAAGAAAAAAAAAATTAATCGGACATAACAAGGATTCATACTCCCTCCTTCCATCTATATAGGGCGTAATGAGTTTTTTAAGACCGCCTTTGACTATTGACAAGACTAATAGTACATGACATGCACAATGTGAAAATTATATCATTGAAAGAACCTTTCACAGACGAATTTAATGGTGTGCTTTGTGTAAGTTGCATGTCATATATTATTGCTCTAATATTTGGTCAAAGTTAGCATCGAAAAATGCATTAGGCCCTATATAGATGGAAGGAGGGAGTAGCTTTGAATAGCATTTGTATAGTAAAACGGGGCAAGACACTCTCTTTGTGTGGTGTGAATAGTTTTATTTTTTTTGTTTTCTTTTTGGTTGAGGGAAGTGCGAATTGATTTTGTACGTACAAGTACAATATTACTACACGTTAGGCTTGTCCCAAAACTAGCGCCTTCACAACCCGCGCCTTTCTATCCCAAAATTACAACGCGCGCAAAAACTCCCTCCAACTGCCAAATCCCGACACGTGAAATCCCCCTTCTAACCTTGAGCCGAAAGGGCCGCTAGTTCAAATCAGTGGGGGGTACTTTTGTAACACACCCTACATTTTGGACAAGCGCGTCCCTAAGTCATGGTTCACCCCCTCCCATCGCCCCCTTTTCGCCATTCAAAATCCCAGGCCGCCATAACCTCTCCGCTCCAGCCGCGAAACCCCACCCTCCTTCATCCGTCACCTCACTGCTGCCGAGCCGGAGCCTCTTCCCCAACGACGTCGTCCACCGCAATAGCTCGACGTCCCTTGTACACCTCCCCGGATGAGGATCTGTCGTCCATCTCGTTGTCCCGCCGGTTCAGCCGCTCCTTCCTCCACCTCCAAGGAGCTGCTCCAACGATCGCCTCGTCTATCGCGGCTGCTCCATCCCCACAGTGCCGCATTAACCTACTCCACCGGAACCGCAGCATCCTCACCGACTCCTCAGACGAAGCCGAGGCCTACTTGGCGCCACCAAAGAGGTTGTACACTCATCGCATCGCACCTTCTCCTTAACTCGACCTCCCAGCGACGACGGTGCTCCATCCCGCACCCCCATGGAGTGGCTACCTTGAAGCCGGTGCCACGGGTGACATCCCCACGGAGGCTCTCCCCCAGTGCTAGGCCCCTTCGACGGCAGCGTCCATACCAGCCGGATCTGCTGCTGCTACTCCGGCTCTTGCTCGCTCGCTCGCACTGCTGCTCCGGCTCTCGCTTGCTCGCTCGCGATGCTGCTGCTGCTCCGGCTCTCGCTTGGTCGCTCGCTCGCCCAGCTGCTGCTGCTGCTCTCCCCCTCGCTCATGCTGCTGCTCTGCTCCAATTTAGCCACACTTCAGTCGACTGAATCAACTTTTGGGTCAGTTGATTTTCAGGGGTTGGGGGGCTCGCCGGAGTTAAGAAAGAACCACCCGCGACGGGGACGGGGGCTCGCCGGAGAGGTACCCCACTATCTATCTTAGGGTTCAGGGTGGGGGCGGGGGCCTAGAGGGCTGGCTGGGGCGGCGGTGGGGAGTTGTTTCGGGGTGGCGAGGCGGCGCTGGGGCCGGCGGTTCGGCCGGTGGTGGCTGGTGGCTCAGGGGGGTGCAGGATGAAGATGAACTGCAGGCCCTCCCTAAACTACATGTCAAGTGCCTCTCTGCTACCATTGCATTCAGTTTCGACATTAGCATTCAGATTCCACAGTATATTTCAGTTTCGACAGTTAAGTTCAGAGTCAACAGTTTTTACCTCATCTGTTGTAGTCAGGTGGTTTTTGGTGATGTAAATTTTACATCTATTTTACATCATCTATTGGAGATGCTATTAGAATCCCACTTGAGATTGATGGTGTCTATCTTGTGCTGCTTCAGCCTTGACGGCTTATGGCTCACCGGAGCTGCTGCAACGACAGAACGATCCATCACAACAGAGTAGTGCCCTAGACGATGTCTATAGATTCCACAGATCTTCCTCCGACAGCCACCTCTGCCTCAACTGCTTCAGCGACCAACCCAATGATGTTGAGGTCTACATGGCTACGGCAAAGAGGTTGTACACTTGTTGCATCACTTATTACTATACATTCACATCGATCCATTAGGGCTATTTTGGTTCAACAGAAAAACATAGCAATAGGGAATTTTCCAATTGCACTCTACTATTCAGTTATTCATGCATTTTGTTGAAAGGAATGAAGCAAAAATCCACCTGGACCTACTTTTCAAAATCCTATGCATGAAAACAAGACCAAGTGCATTAGTGGCAGAATAACATTCTAACTATACACGCTTTCATATGGTTTCACTTTATTTTGGCCATGTTTCTTTGCATTCCTCTGCTCTTCCAATTCCTGTAAACCAAACACCCAATTTGACAGAAATCCTGTGTTTACAAATGCTCTGTTTACCATGTGCATTCCTATCCTATTCTGGTGTTTTTCCTATCCCTGCGTTTTTACAATCATGCAAGCCAAATGAGCCCTTACAGAATTACTTCAGTTACAGGTAGGTGTCGAAGGGAACTTTGTGTGGTTTGTCCTGCTCCTGCCGCAACGTCATCCACCTCACCTGAGCTGCTCCATCAATAGAAGCATCCACCAAACCAGACATCACTACTCCTGACCTTCTTTCGCCGCCTCAGATCTCCTTCCCTGTCGCCGGCACCCACCGCAACGGCATCACCATCATCGACTCAGCAGATGAACCTGAGGAGTACACGGGTCCACAAGAGAGGTCGCACTCTTTTGTTTCTGCTTATGTCATGCATTGCTTAAAATTACCTGCTACTTTATCGTCCTGTTTAGCTCTTGGACTCCCAAGTCAGGTCCAAATTAATGTTCAAACTTGAGTTCTAAATTAGTTGTGAGGCACATATCGAGGCAGCAATGAATAGTATGTTTGTCTAATATCTGGTTCACCTAGGGTATGCCTATGTTGTTCATCTTGGGTGGGAAACAAATAGTTAAGCAATCATCATCTGTCTTTTTATGAAATTAAAGCAATCATCAGCCTGCTATCATTATTTTTGGATCCATCCACTGGTTGTTACCATCACTCTAAATTTTTGCATGCTCTCCTTACATAATCACACCATATTTTTTCGTATGCATGTCAGATATTCTACACAGTCATGCTGAACATGTAGAGAAAAAGAGAAGAGTTTTGCGCGGCAATACAATGTCATGCAAACATCGCTCCATGGTGGGTTCAATGGCAAACCCTCCCCATCCCTCTCTAGATTGTAATCCAGAGGAAGATATCTGTTCTGAGGC
>NC_041385.1:170776025-170799047 GCF_002162155.2 Triticum dicoccoides
CTCTACCTTGGCATGATGATGTTAGTCATATCATGCATATGTTGCCTTACAGTGCCTACTTTTGACATCATATATGTCATCTGCTTAGTTTAGACATGTTCTGTAATGCCACCTGTTTAGTTTCTATATCATATATGGGAATTATGCAGTCTCGTGTCTTTTAGCCAGCCATAATATATGTGGAATGTGCAATGCCATCCTGTTTAACCAGGCATCATATATTTGAATGATATCTTGTCCATCCTTTTCTTCATTACACTTCCATTTGTCGATAATGTTTGTACATTAAACTACTCTTCTTGTGAATCAGCCATTTGGGTGGGAGATGGAAAAATCTGGAGTGAAAACAAGGCCTTCAGAGCAGACAGTGCTACCTGTCGAAGCAGATCTCTTGTTGGGTCCCGATAGCTCCTCAGAGATGGATTCAGAGACAGATGACCAGTTCTATTCCCCCACTGAGGTGTATGCTCTAACTTGGCACTGTTATACTGCTCATATCATGCATATGGTGTCTTGCATTGCATAGTTTAGACATCATATACACAATATTCAACACCATGTTCTTAGTTCAGACATCATACTGAATGCCCTTTATTTAGCATATAAATCACATATGTGAATTAAATGATGTGATCCTGATTACTTAGATAACATGTAGGTGAATTATGTCATGCGATCATGTTTAGTTATTCATCATATCTTTGAATTATGTTATGCTATGCTATCCAGTTTAGATAGACATCATATATGTGAAATTATGTCATGCTATATGTTTTAGTTAAACAATATACATGTCAACTATTTCATGCCCTCTTTTTTCCACACTATCTATTGCATTTGTCTCTCATACAATGTTTGTACATTCAACTATGTTTCCTGTTTATCAGCCATTTGAATTGGAGCGGGTGATGCCAGTATCTAGCAGACTAAAATCACGGTCTTCAATAAAACAATGCTACCTCTTGGTGGAGATAGCACCCCGATTGTACATGCACAAGAACCAGCCCTACCACACATAATCCAAACTCTCGCAGATTGTACCCCTACTGCGATATACAGAGAACCAGCTTCACCCAATCTAACCCCAACCACAAACGATAGTAACCCAGTTCCTGTTGACACAGCACAATCTCCACCACAGAGCTCCCAAACAAGAGTAGTTAGTAAGGCAGCTCCAGTGCCCAAAGGGCCAATACTATCACGGCGAACACCAACCCACCAGTTAGTACACCTATTCCTGTGGAGGAAGCACAACCAGCTAGTCGTAGTTTAGCATCTATCGCATTTGATGTTGTTAAATCGGATGTGCGTATCTTCCCATCTTGGCAATATTATACTGAAGATGAAGGAAAATGCCAGCTGCAGGTGTTTGTCCAGGAGTTATGTGTAAGTAATGTTATTCATGGCAATTACTTTGCTTCGTCCCATACATCCTACCTCCATGATGGTTATAATACAGCAAATTTTCCCATTTTTCTCTATAGAGAAGGACCAATTTGGAAACTCGGGATGAGGTAACTTGTGCTAATACCTCTACTATCTTCAAGAATGCTTGGTGGCAGTATCGGAATTACCTGAAGAAAACGTACTTCACCAGCAAAGAAACTCATCAAATTCGCTTACGTTCTCCTGAGACACATTTACTGGACGATGACTGGGAACGCCTTGTTCTGTACTGGTCCCGAACCAAGAATGTGGTAAGGTCTATGAGCTCATTTTCTATTTTTAAGTATTATATTCTTGCATCTTACTGTACTCTGTTCATGTAGAACAACTGCCTAAACCTGAAGAACAACTATTCTAATTTAAGATTCCAATGCTATCATAGTATAAAAAGCGTTAGGCATTAATTGTGCGTTTTGCCACCGCCTTCTGCTTTACTGACCAAAGTGCATGCTTATGCGTAGTTATGCATAGATTAAGCATAGTTATGCGCAATGCGTTTTGCCAACGCCTAGAGCATAGGCGCGCTTAGGTGTGCCTTTTTTAACTATGATTGCTTTGCTCTTGTATCACTGTATTTACTCATACAAACTTATTTTTAAATTGAAGGATCCAATCGAAACTCCAATGGTACAGCAGGTATGTTCACGCATGTATCTTTAACAGGTTTGCTCTTATCAATAGCTCTGTTGATTTCAATTTCAATTGTGTATACAGTTGAATTTCATATCATGCACATTACTAGCATCACAACAGAGCCAATAGTGTTGTTGTACATGTAGACCCATGGTACCCATCTGAAATCTTGTTGTGCCGTGTAGTTTCCCACGCTTTGTATTCTTTCACTGCTGCTTTGTCTTGAACTGATATGATCTGAACCGTGTCTCTATTTTGATTTGGTAAGACAATGCAGTGACCATAGGACATAGATATATGTTTGTTTGATGCGTTTATTATGTACTAGTACTTGGCAATAGAAGACTTGGTAGTTTAATCCTGTCAACATTACTAATGAACTGGTTCACCGAAATGAGTTTCATATACTAGTACATGCTAAACTTGTTATGTGTCTGCTTGTTCTTTCTTTTAGAATGCTGACAGAATATTGGGGAAGAGTGCCTTATTAAGCAATGGTAAAGGAAGTAATGCAGATAAGGTTCAGGATAGTGACACATCCTTGTTGGTCTCCAACAAAGCTGATAAAATAGCCAAGGAAGACTATCTTGAAGATAGCTGGACAACCCCAAAGTCCTATCTTGGTTTAGTGTTCGAGTTACTGCCCACTACCGCTTGCACAAGCTATTCAAACTCACTATCTGAATCAGTTCGGTTTCCTGAGTCTCAACTACAAGCTGAAAGACATCGATCAGCTGTGCTGCGACAAGAAGCAGAAGGACTGCAGAAGTCCCTGGAGCATTCAGATGCATACTTTCTAGTGCAACAGCAAGTGTTGGAGGATTTTAGCGCCAAACAAGACAAAGCTAATAAGCTTGCTAAGCTTATTGCCAGCATGGTGGATACCCAGGATAACGTTTCTTGAGCTCTTCTGAAGTTGTTTCAGTTATGCTCTTGTTTTGCTACCGCGTTTATTTGCACTGGTGGCCAATTTTGACGGCTAGTGTATGTAATATGCTGCTTTGTTCCCTATATTTGCACTGGTGGCAAACTTTGATGCCCAGTGGATGTAATATGTGTAATAGCGGTAATAGGCTAGCGTTATTTGATTGCTTATTTATTTCCTTATTGTCTTGTTTAGTTGTTTGCTTGTAGTCACTGCAGTTCTTTTTCTGTGTTTTTCTAGTGGCCACACTAGCCTATTTTTGGTAACTAGGCCAAAATAATCATGGCAACAACTGGACTGTTGTAACCATGGGCCTCCTATAGGCCGTATGATCCATGGGCCTTCTTTCGGCCATAGGATCCATTGGCCTTCTATACAGGCTGTCGTGGAATTAACATGTCAGATGTCCTTAGTGTGAGGACTTAGTCGCGAGGCCAACGCATCTATGTGGTAGCTTGAGAGGGGTTGAGCGGAATCGAGAGATGCAACACAAGACAAGGGTTTAGACAGCTTCGGGCCCCGGGAAACATCATCCGGTAAAAACCCTACATGCTATTTGAGGCTAGATCTCATTATCATCACGAGGGAGTCGCCGTAAACCGGCTCTCCTCTAATTGTGTCTAGCCCTAGAGATTGTTTTCTTGCTTGTCCTATTTGGGGAGCCCTGCCCCTCCTTATATAAGTTAAAAGGGCGGGTTACATGTAGAGTCCATCTCGGACTAAGACTTAAACTATTTTGACTTCCTTTCCTGGGCTTCTTAACGTCTACCGGCTTAACATTGTCTGCCGGTTTAACAACGTCTGCCGGTTTAACATTGTCTGCCGGTTTAACAAGTTTGCCGGTTTAACAATGTCTGTCGGTTTAACAATGTCTGCCGGTGCTACCATCTGTCTTAACTCTGCCGGTTTAACACTTGCCGGTTTACCATCTGTCTTACGCATCTGCCGGTTTCACCCCGCCGGTTTACCGTCTGACTTAGCCATCTGTCTTAACTGTCTGTCGGTTTACCATCCGCCGGTTTACCAAGTCCCGGCCGGTTTACAACTCCGGCCGGGTCATACCGCGGGGTATATCCCCGACATTAGCCCCCAGTTTAATTTGGATTTATCCATGTTAAACTGATCCTAATCATCCTTAAGTCCTTGTCACTTCCTTCTTATAGAAAATCCGATTTAATAGGCCAGCTTCATAATCAATTTGCTGACATTGGTTTGTCACAGACAAATATTGTGAAGAATAACTTCTTTGACTCAGCTCCCAATGACTTAACAAAAATAATGGTCCTTGAAATCCTCATCTGATCTTCAGCCAGTTTAAGAATGTAGAACTTGCCGGTTTATAAATATTGATAGCACCGGGTCATACTTGTAGTTAACATCTAGTTTGAAAATATACCTCTTATATGACTATCACTTGTAGCTCTCAAGTCTTAACAAGGTAGCATAGCAACAGCTTAAGACTTGCTTCAATATAAATATCACAATTTTGAAGAAATCTAGGTTGTTCATCTCAATCACTTAGTCCGAATTGAGTACTCCACATATGTAGCCCCCAAGTGCCGGGTTGTCATGCTTGCGGCAACCTGGGACTTGTAATTTCCTGATGCTCATAAAAACTTCAACTAGTGTAGCCCTCAAGGGCCGGGTCATTATGCAATAATGAGCAGGGACTTTGTAAATATAATCATGTAATCTTTGAACAGAAATGGTGTAGCCCCCAAGGGCCGGCTAAGTAAGATAATATTGAGCTGGGACTTTGATATATACTTCAATGAAAATAACATCATATGATGTAACCCCCATCATGGGGCTTGAATTCACGTCCACAAGGTTAAGAGCCTTGTGCTTTACCAACTGAGCAGTGGACCCTTCAATATAATGAATAAAAAGCTTTGTACCTTGAATTGTTTGACAGGAGCAATTGGTAGCCCCCAAGTGCCGGCTCATTATAATGTGATGAGTCGGGTCTTCAGTAAGATGAACAAAGAATGACTTTGCATTAGCCCCGAAGTGTCATGGTGCATGCTTGCAGCGACATGAGACTTGCATATTTGATGTAATCTCAACTTAAATAATGTAGCCCCCAAGTGCCGGGTTGTAAGCCTGCAGCAACTCGGGACTATTCCTTCAATTGTAGAATAAAAATCATATCCAGTGATAATATGATAGCCATTGCGCTAAAGCGACTTTGAAAACCTTAATCATAAGACTGGTTATTGATAACCATAATAGAAATCCAGCCATGTTGGCTATTTGAATAATATACCCAATGATTTATAAGCGCATAATTCCAATGGCGCAATCCAAATATATGTTGGCGACTTATAGTCAAAAGCCAGGCCGGGTCAATAAACACTGGATTATAAGTGATTATGTACTGACAACTTGTAGTTGAAAGTCAAGCCGGGTTAATGAACACCGGGTTAATTTGATGACTAATAGTCATGCCGGGTCAATAGACACCGGTTCAATATAAAATTTATCAAAAGAGAAAAATCTTGACAAAGGCAAATAAAACCGTGTAGTCGAGGCTTTTTGAGGGCTGCCAGGCCCAAATTCGAGGCTTTTTGTGGGTTGCCAGGCCGCTGAGTTGAACCATTTAACAAAGCCTTTTAAGATGGACCTCCAACTAACCAATCACCGTTTTAACTTTGACAAGTGCAGGGTCTCAATGAGAGTAACTGTCAAACGTTCGGAGGGTCGTGCCAGGATTACCTGGATAGGAGTGTCTTACTTGATGAAGGCAGGTTAACCCGGGGTTTTAGGTAAATGTACCAGACTTCCAAGCCGTGGGTCGATACCCAGCTACAAGGGTCCATTCAAACTCCTTGGTATTTGACCAAAGAGCCCCCAAGTAACGTGATGAGCTATGCTCATTGGGTGCCTATGTTTGAGTTGTGCATAGCATCCAAACTCTCTTTGGCCCCTTGGGTGTGAAGCTCCCAAGCTTTGTTGTGGCGTGATAGCCGGATTAATGGATAGAACTCCGCTTTGTCAGCTGAAGCTCCCATGTAACCAATAATATGATAAGCCAATAAGGTGAGATACCCATGTTTGAACCGTGCATCATGGCAACAGGTTCTCTTCGGCATTCTTTAACTTTTTGCAAGAGATAAATTCTTCTTGAACCGGGATTTTGAACTGGATTTGAGAGCTTCAAAGCTTCGTGATAGATAAATTTCCCTTGAACCGGATTCTAAACCGGATATTTGGAGATCTTCAACGCTTTGAGAGAAAGATGTCTCTCGAACTGGATGTTGAACCGGAATACTTTCTGATGACCCGGAACTTATTCATTGAGCCGGGATTTTGTCATATACTTTTTGAGCCGGAAATTGTCTGACGGCTTTTAAATTTTCATCAATATAACAATAGCCTCCGAGACCGGGTTATCTTTCCCTTCAACATCCTGGGGCACTTGAATTTGCTGAAACTGGCAAGATTTGCTGAGTCATATCATCGTAGCCCCCGAGTCTAAAGATGACTCAAGGAGTTGTCTTGAGATTCTCCGTACTTGACCATAGCAGAAGGTATATATCATTGGTTTGATAACGCGATGTAAATCCACAGAAGGTTGAGATGACTGCGGCGGGTTATAAATGATCCCGTATGAGCTGTGTCAGCAACTCGGCCAATGGTTCCTTCCAACTGGCCATTTGAAATTTAACTTAACTGTAGTGGCAGCGATTTGTGCGCATGTCCATTGATCCATCCAATGCAGATGGTGGTTGATGATAATTTGCCTCCAATTTGTTGGAAGAAAACCGGGCTACCCAAGCAGTGACTTGCTCATAATCAAGAAGCAGCTCACGCAGAAAGGTGCGACCCAGGTGTGTCGATGTAAATCAGGCTGCAATAAACGGATGGTAGCGACGTCCACAGTATCAGAGGCGGCTCGAACAGATGAACCGGCCACGGTGTTGTAAACCGGGGTAGGCGAAAAAGTCGGCCGCAGTGTTGTAAGCTGGCACGAACGAGCAAGCTCTCCTCCGCGTTGTAAGCTGCCGCAGACGTGAGAAACGACCACGGCGTTGTAAACCGATGCGGGAGTCCGTTAAGTAACGACAATCACCGGTGTCGAATGATGTTGGCGCATCTCCATCTCCATGGTATAACAACCCCTTTGTCATCAGTAATTATCCTGCGTAAAATATTGCAAGGCCAAGTAATTGTTCTCAAACAATTTAATATGTACTGATAAAATAGATGGAATAGATAGCACCTGGTATTTTTTCACAGCTGACAGCCGTGCATATCCCTGGGACATCGAACCAGACATATATGTTGGTGGTGAAACGCAGAGGCTGCAGCAGCTCAGAATAAACCCACCGAGTCATAGGCATTTTTTGTAGTACTTGATCTTTATGAGCAGACCGAATCATAGCTTTGACCATTGGGGAATAGTCAATCAGCCTAGCCCTTCACGTGAGGTGAATTTGTAAGCAATAGTCAGCCTGGGGACTTGTGCCTTCGCAGGTTTGCCTCTCCTTGTAGCAAATAGATACTTCTATTTAAAAAGTGCAAACTGACTTGCCCTCTTGGCGATTCAAGCCGAAGGCCAGGTCGGCTCACTGAAGATCAAAACTGGCCACGGAGGCAGCGACAGATTAGAGGCGATCCTGCGGGGCGAGCCAAGGCGGTTCTGTAAAAGTGATAAGTAGCGATGGGTTGTGGCAGAAGCACTGACGGGGGATGCTCAATCAGCAGAGGGCGCAACACCTTGGAGGCGGCAGAATTCATGCTCGGAGATAGAATGGTGAACCAGCAACGGCGATTTGGCAGAGGTGCGGGTCGAGTCCGCAACAAACTAGGCGGTGATTTAAGGCCGCGAAGATGAGGTCGCACGGGGGAGGGGAGTCACGCAGAGGCAGAACCCGCAGCATCTCAAAGGTGACCATGGTGACTCAACGGAAGCATGGCCGGCTCGGAGGCGATGGGTCTCATGGGCGTGATCGCACGGGGGCGAGGGTGGTTTGACGCACGGTGATGGAGGCGACCGGACCGCGCGACGAGAGTGGGTCAAGGCAGGCCCATAGCGGCAGTTTTGACAGAAGTGACCCGGCGCGGGAACGGCTCACGGAGGTGTGACGGCTGGCTTTAAACAGAGGAAGTGATCATGGCGACCCGGCGGAGACAGCGGCCTGGCGAAAGCCAGTGGAAGTGGCGGTTCGAGGACAGCGGCCGGCTTGAGGAGGCCGTCGCAGGAACCAGTCAGCCGGGTTGCGGGAAGCCAGCGCGTGTGGAACTGGACGGACAGGTGCGTCTAGGCAGGGCGGTGACTCATGACTGATTCGACGAACCAGACCAGGGAGCCGGCGGCGGGTCGGCAGCTAAGGAGGCCGAGATTGCGGAAGCGTCCCGATGGGCGAGGTGATTTGGCGAGGCGATGGTGGTTTAGAACAGGAGGTGCGCAAGGCCCGGTCGGAGCTCGGCGGTTCAGCGACGCGGCAACCCTGTGGTGAGTCAGAGCGGGCCTCCCACTGTATTCAAGGCGGTAGGTTGGCGATTTGACGCCGCGGTGGGCCGTGGCAGTGATGTTGCTGTTGCTGTAGTTGAAGCGGCGACTCAGCCTCTGCGGCCCAAAAGCAAGACGCGACCGGCGGCGGAGGCAGTACATGCAACGAGCGAAGACAGGGAACGCTCAGGGCGAGGCCGCAGACGTACCACTGCTGGCCTGGCGCAGCTGGTTTAAGGTGCGGAGACGGCCGGCCAGAGCAGAATTGGGCGCGGCGCGGTTCAGATAGCAGCGTGTGGCGACTTGAAGGCTCCAGGCAGAACGGCATGGTGATTTGGATCGAGGTCCTCCTGGCGAGACAACGACCGCCGAGGCCGGCCGTCTCAAGACGGATCCGGTTTGACGGCGGAGGTAAAAAACAACACCGAGGCCGGGTTGGTGTCGCCGCGGTGGAGCGCGCCGGAGCCGGCCGGATCGGCAACTTGGTTCGGGCACGCCGCTCGGAGGCGACAGGGCCGGTCCGAGGCAGTGACTTTCAGGTGGGGAGGTCAACGATGGCAGCCCAGAAGCGTCGCCGGCGAAGGAAAGCAGTGCAAGAGACCGAGTCACCGCTGTATCCTCTTCTGGGTCGTAGCTGAATCTGCTTCCGGGTCGTCGGATCATGGCCACTCCTTTTTTTATTCCATTGATCCCAAATTGCAAACAGCACACGATGACTAGGCCGGGGTCCCTCGGTTCCTCAATCAATCCGGTTTTGCTGCTGATCGGATCGGAGCGACCACTTCTTTTTCCTTCGATAGATCCGCGTGGTTTGAACCTTGGCAACTTGACAACTCTGACAGATAATTACAGATCGAAACCTGACATGTCGACGAAACAGGTTGCTGCAAAAAAAAACATCGTCCTCGGTGACTTGTGATTCAACCGCTCGCTTTAGACGAACAATCGGTTGACTCATCTTGAACTTATTGATCGCTAGGGCCGACTCGAACTTGTTTAATCTTGATCAATGAAGTTGGAGTTAACGTAAATTCTGACCGGTCTCTTCTTCACCGGAAAATTAAGAACTCCTCGATCCCTGAAGAAAAATCCCTCCAAGAACTCAACACCACCGTGCGATAGCCCCACGGTGGGCGCTAACTGTCATGGAATTAACACGTCAGATGTCCTTAGTGTGAGGACTTAGTCGCGAGGCCAACGCATCTATGTTGTAGCTTGAGAGGGGTTGAGCGGAATCGAGAGACGCAACACAAGACAAGGGTTTAGACAGCTTCAGGCCCCGGGAAACATCCTCCGGTAAAAACCCTACATGTTGTTTGAGGCTAGATCTCATTATCATCACGAGGGAGTCGCCGTAAACCGGCTCTCCTCTAATTGTGTCTAGCCCTAGAGATTGTTTTCTTGCTTGTCCTCTTTGGGGAGCCCTGCCCCTCCTTATATAAGTTAAAGGGGCGAGTTACATGTAGAGTCCATCTCGGACTAAGACTTAAACTATTTTGACTTCCTTTGTTGGGCTTCTTAACGTCTGTCGATTTAACATTGTCTGCCGGTTTAACAACGTCTGCCGGTTTAACATTGTCTGCTGGTTTAACAAGTCTGTTGGTTTAACAATGTCTGCCGGTTTAACAATGTCTGCCGGTGCTACCATCTGTCTTAACTCTGCCGGTTTAACACTTGCCGGTTTACCGTCTGTCTTAGGCATCTGCCGGTTTAACCCCGCCGGTTTACCGTCTGACTTAGCCATCTGTCTTAACTCTCTGCCGGTTTACCATCCGCCGGTTTACGACTCCGGCCGGGTCATACCGTGGGGTATATCCCCGACACGGGCAGTGGGATCCATTGGCCTTCTATACGGGCCTTAGGACTCATGGGCCTTCTACAGGCCGTAGGGTCCATGGGTCTTCTACGGGCCATAGGGTCCATGGGCCTTCTACGGGTCGTACGATCCACTGGCATTCTACGGGCAGTACGATCCATGGGCCTCATACCGGTCGTAGGATCCATGGGCCTTCTACGGGGCGTATCATCATTTTGCCAATCATGGGTCGTACTATTCGTGGACCATAACGGGCCGTTAATAGGCCGTATTTGATAACTCTATGAAAACAGCCCAACGGTTTTTTTTACATGATTTAAATTAGTGAATTGGCGGAAAAGCAGGAATGAAGGTTGGGACAGAAAGGGGAGAGGAGACGAACCAACGTATTAACGGTCCATAAACGGGTCGACTGCAACGACGGGCTGAATTTGGCCCACAAGTAGAAAATGACAGTAACGGGCCGTATGTAACCGAATGCTACAAATCAGCCCAAGAATCAACAGGCTCTTAGAACGCCGAAAGATAACTTGGGCTGGAAACAGCCCAATGGAATAATGGGTCGTTAATGGGTATAAAGTGATACACTGTTCATTACAGGCCAGTTTCACCACGGGCCGTTAATGGGCCAAGAGTTACAAAGGGCCTCATATGGGCTGAAAGAAGTCATGGACCACACATGGGCCGGAAGTTAAAACATGCTGGAATCATATTGGACGGCCCAGATGATGCTACTGGGCCTAATTCGGAGAGGTCATAAAGGGCCCTGGGTTAGCAGGCTGTAAATGGGCTATATGCGAATAGGCCGTTAACAGGCTTTCCGTGGGCCGGCCCGCCACCTTTTGACCAAGTCAAATGGGCCGAACTTTTCACATGAATGGGCCTCTGTTGGGCCGTGCCACGTGTCTCCGTATCATAGGCGCCTTCGGTCCAATGAGTGGATGACATCTGTCCCAACGGTGAGCCGACACGTGTTTCCTCCAGCCAATGATGATTTTACACATGGAAAATCCCCATTGGTCGGGGCTGTTAATGTGTTATCGGATCCAAAACCGGACCCGATAGCTTAACGGCGTTCCGTTACGGTGGATGCCACGTGTCGGTCACCCTTGACGAAAGCACTTATGTGACGCGTGATTTATCGTCATGGAAGTGGACACTTCCATGATGATAATTTTGGTAATGTCATGGAACACTTCTACGACATCACAGGTATGACTATCTTGATTCTGTCATAAAATCGTCATGGATGTACATGCATGACAAAAAATGCGACCTACTGGGACAAACACGTATCATCACGGAAGTGTATTTTTTTGTAGTGTCTTGCTCTAGCCACCCAAACCAGCGTCGGTGGGACTGCCTGCTCCCGCCTCCCTTGGCCGGCTATGCCGCCTCACAGGCCGCACCGCCCGACCCTACTCCATTGTTGGCCAGGCCATTCCTCTACTCACCCACACCTCCTGTTATTTTCCGGCGATGGAAGCCGGACCTGTAAATCCTCGTACTCCCCACCGCGTGGGCAACCATTGCCGAGTCTTCCCCGGCTCTATGTCATTCCCTTCCTAGGCCTCACCGTCGTCCACCGACATGGTGCTCTCGGCGCGGCCTGGTCAACATGGTCAATGAACGACATCCATCGGACGTGGACTATATGTGGAGAGGCTGACAGCTGGGTCCACGACCGCACACAAGTAAATGCCTCCTTATTACGTGCAAAATAATGATTCCTCCACCTGACATCCGGGATCCACCAGAAGGGCCTCTGTATTTCGCAAAACAAAGTGGCCCCCGCTGACAGGTCGAACCCACCAGCTATCTTTGCACGCAAGGAAGTGCCTCCTTATTACGCACAAAAAAATGAATACTCCCCTTGCCAGTTGGAACCCAGCATAGTGGGAGGCTGACTTGTGGACCTACCAAGCTGACAGGGACGGACGACTTTGTCAACTTGGTGAATATGAACGATTCTAGCTCCAATTACCATACGATGTTCATCCAATGGTCGTAGTGCTTCTTCAACCTCTGGTCTTCTTGCTCCAGCAGCCCAAACCAGCGGCGGTCGTGCCGTGTGCTCCATGGTCGGTTGTGATGCCGCGGAGGCCTCACCGCCCCCTACTACACCCACCGCTGGCCAGGCCATCCCTCTACTCACCCACACCCCCTGTTATTCTGCGGCGACGGCAGCCTCACTCCGGAGCCGAACCAGTGAACCCTCGTACTCCTCTTCGCGTGGGCATCCACTGCCGCATCTTTCCCAGCTCCGCGTCGTCCCCTTCCTAGGCCTCGCCGTCGTCCATCACCTTGGTGCTCTCAGCGCGGCGTGGTCAATGTGGTCAATGACCGACTTCCATCGGAAGAGTACTGTACGTGGAGAGGCTGACAGCTGGGTCCATGGCCATAGCAAGGAAGTTCCTCCTTATTACGCGGAAAATAATGATTCCTCCACCTGACAGCAGGGACCCACCGTACGGGCAACCGTATTTCACGAAAAAAACATTTCCCCCTGACTGCTGGGACCCACCAGTTACATCTTCGCACGCAAGGAAGTGCGTCCGGGCAAAAAAACGATTCGCCCCCCTGACTGCTGGGACCCACCAGCTACATCTTCGCACACAAGGAAGTGCCTAGCAGTCGGGACCCACCTAGTCGAAGCGTACATAGCATTGTCATTCTAGTCGCGGGCATGTACATACATACTGGTCGATGTAGAGGCGCACACGTGTCGTAGTAGAGGCGCGCACGTAGCATGTACACGTACGTACAATGGCCAGGGTGCAAAGAAAGTAAATATGGACACGTACGTACATACGGGTGGGGTCTAGAACTCCTACTCGCACATATGTATGGCCAGGGCTCGTGTACAGGGCTGGGTCGGAACGGAGAAACTGTGTCATCATCGTGTTCATGGGGAGGCAACGGAATGCGTCGTGTTCATCGGGAGGCAACAGAACGCGTGGGAGCCAATCGGCTTGGACGGAACAGCCAATGGAAACGAAGCCTGGCGTACCGCGGAACAGAGGAAACGGCCTTGTGTTCGACCGGCCACGTTCGAAACGGGATCCTGTTCATCGGGAGGGGTCTGGCGTACCGCAAAACGGAGGAAACGGACTTTTGTTGGACCAGCTATGTCGAAACGGGGTCCTGTTGATCGGGAGGGGTGTGGCGTACCACAAAACGAAGGAAACAAACTTGTGTTGGAGCGCTACGGTCAAAACTGGGGTCCTGTTCATCGGGAGAGGTGTGGCGTACCGCAAGACGGGTGTCGGTGTCAAAACCGGCGGATCTCGGGTAGGGGGTCCCGAACTGTGCGTCTAGGCAGATGGTAACAGGAGACAAGGGACACGATGTTTTTACCCAGGTTCGGGCCCTCTCGATGGAGGTAAAACCCTACTCCTGCTTGATTAATATTGATGATATGGGTAGTACAAGAGTAGATCTACCACAAGATGGGAGTGGCTAAACCCTAGAATCTAGCCTATGGTATGATTGTTGTTCGTCCTACGGACTAAAACTCTCCGGTTTATATAGACACCAGAGAGGGATAGGGTTACACAGAGTCGGTTACAATGGGAGGAGATCTTCATATCGTATCGCCAAGCTTGCCTTCCACGCCAAGGAAAGTCCCATCCGGACACGGGACGGAGTCCTCAATCTTGTATCTTCATAGTCCGGGAGTCCGGCCAAAGGTCTTAGTCCGGCCATCCGGACACCCCCTAATCCAGGACTCCCTCAGTAGCCCCTGAACCAGGCTTCAATGACGACGAGTCCGGCGTGCAAGTTGTCTTCGGCATTGCAAGGCGGGTTCCTCCTCCGAATATTTCATAGAAGATGTTGAACAACAGGATAGTGTCCGGCTCTGCAAAATAAGTTCCACATTCCTTTGTAGAGAGAATAATATTTGTATCAATCGGATCTGCTAACGTATTCCGTGGCGTGACATCATCCCACAGCCAGGCTCTTTATTCATTTTATTGTTCCACCTTAGCGCGTTTAGCGAGGAGGTTTCCTTGGCACGTCTTGTCAAAGCAGAGATCGTGTCCCCTTATTCCGGGATTCTCATCAATACGGGTGTGGGTAACCCAACTGCGCCATTAACCGCGGCGCTTGGGAGATAAGCGAGTTTTATTAGGCCGGTGGGGGCTCGTAGTTTTGGCCGCCCATATAAGGGGATAAGAATCCGCCCTTTCCATTCACGCCCTCTTCCTCCTCTGCTTATCCATCCCTGCGCGCTCGAGCTCCAGCGCCCAAGCCCGCACTTCCCACCTCAACCTTCTCCAACAATGTCTAGAGTGGGAGGTAGATGGATGGCCTCCTCCGTCACGGAGGGACAAATCAAAAACCTGCGGAAGGCCGGATACTTGTCTAACGACATCGCGCACCGGCTCCCAGATGCGGGGCAACTCATCCCCACCCCCAGGCCCCATGAGAGGGTTGTTTTTCTTCCCCATTTCCTCCGCGGACTGGGTTTTCCTCTTCACCCGTTCGTCCGGGGGCTTATGTTCTACTACGGCCTGTACTTCCACGATCTGGCCCCGAACTTCATCCTCAATATCTCGGCATTTATCGTCGTGTGCGAGGCCTTCTTCCGCATCCAGCCCCACTTTGGCCTATGGCTGAAGATCTTCACCGTCAAGCCGAAGGTCGTGCAAGGCCGACAGGCGGAATGCGGAGGCGCCATGGTGGGCAAGATAGCCAAGGTCACCTGGCTCGAGGGTGCCTTCGTGGAAACCATCAAAGGGTGGAAATCTGGGTGGTTTTATATCACCGAGCCGCGTGACCCTAAATGGGCAGCGGCCCCTGAATTTCGATCCGGCATCCCCACCCGGCTCACATCTTGGAAAGAGACGGGCCTGTCATGGGGCAATCCGGAAGAGGTGACCGGACTCCAAACCTGCGTCCGAGACCTGGTGACCAAGAAGGTCAAGCTTGTCAACATGGTCCAGGTCATGCTCTTCCGCCGGATCCTCCCGTGTCAACGACGGGACTTCAATTTGTGGGAGTTCGACCCGGCCCGGCACCAGACTCTATCCTGGCTCTTTGAAACGAAGCACGAGGACGCCTGGAAGGTGCTTTTCAAGAGTTCCGAGGTCTCCCCTCCCGTGACCGAGGATCGCGGGTTCTGCGCCAAATGTCAAGCCTCCGAAGTAAGCTTACCTTTAGTCCCTTACGGGATACCCGAATTTCATAGTGTGACTTTATGTGGGATCTAAACTCCCGTTCGTTTGACAGGACTGGAAGAGGACATCCGGACAATTCGACTGTCTGGCCCCTTTGCCTGAAGGCCCAGTAGACGCACACTTAGCGAAGCTACTGGTTCTGGCACCCCACGTGGTGCCGGAGAAGAAGGCCAAGGAGAAGACCACGGGGACCTGAAAGAGTTCCCGGCGCCCGGTGTCGTCAGATTTGCCCGACGGCCCCAACGCACCCTCCGCCTCCGAAGACGAGGAGGAGGAGGAAGAAGAAGATGCCTCTCCCCCTCCAATGGGAGGAGGAAAGAAGAGAAAGTCCACCCCAACTGGGGAAGCCGGAGGGTCCAAGAAGGGGAAGTCCCTTCTGCCGGACTACGCCCCCGACGCCGAAGACGGCGGGGAGGACTGGCCATCCAGGGTCAAGCCCCTGGCAAAATCGTAAGTGTCCGGCTACACGAATGACTTATTGCACTCCTTTATTATTTGATAGCTTCTAACACCGAAGCTAATCATGCAGTTCGCCCTGAGCTCAGCTTGGCGATTCGTCGAGCGGATCTCTGAATTCGTCGGATGTGAATAGCGCTTCACTTCCGACGGCTTCCTCCCCTCTCCCTACAGACGACGCTGAGGTGGAGTCCCGTAGGGGAAAAACCAGGAGGAGGTGGTCCTGGAAGCGCCACAAGGTGACCTTCCGGACTCCCAGCCCAAAGGGGGTAAAGCCCCAGAGGGATCTAAGTCCGGCCCCGGGCCGAACACTGCTCCGGAACCATCAGTGGTTCCAGAGCCCGGCAGGCGGCGCCTTCATAAGAAGGGCAAGCCTGCGATGCCGGTGACTTCCATCCATCCGAAGGCGCCGGACAATTTGCTGGAGGCGCTTAACGGCGCCTCCATCGCCGAAGAACACCGCATTGTTATGAGTGCGGTGATTCAGAAGGTTCAGTCTGCCAAGAGCGGGTTGACGGAAGCCTGCACAAGCCTGTTAACGGGCTTTGAGGTATGTGTTCAAAAACATATATAAAAAATGTTACCGCATAGACAGTTGCCCCTGATGCTCAGTTTGGTGTTCGGAAAGAAAAGCCGGACTGAGGATCTCAAAAGATATACGCAGGAGTCTAATAGAAATATGTCAATATGGGAATGCAGGCTGTGCTGCTGACCTCTGTCGCACTGACTGCCGAGGTCAATGCCTTGAAGGAAAGCCTCGAGCAGTCCGAGAGCGAGCTCGGCCGTGCCAAGAAGCAGCTCGAGGATAAAGAGGGTACATAGTACCTCCTGTAAATGTATATAGAAATACTTGGTTGCATAATAATAACAGGACCAACGTTAATGTTGCAGGAGCCACGATCGAGGTGGCGACCCTGAAAGAGGCGGTTTCGAAGGCCGAAAAGAGTGCGGCCTTGGAGTGCACCGAGCGAGAGAAGCAGGAGGCGCGGGTGGCGGAGGTGCGGCAAGAGCTCCAGGCTCTCATGGAAAAACACGAGAGTTTGGAGCGTGACTCGAAGTCTCGAGAGTCCGAGCTTGCCTTGGCTCTTGAGAGTGCCAAGACTGCTAAGGCCGAAGCCCAGAAGGCCCTTCAGGAGATCGAGGCGATGAAGAAGATAGCGGAGGCTAAGGCATTCTTTATGCAAAGCAAAAATATAAAAGATAATTATCTGCTACTTACCCGAATCCAGAGCTCTCCAGGAGCGTTCGCCGATCTGCCCCGTAGTGTGTCTGATGCTGCCGCATACTACCGAGCCGAAGAGGGGAGCTCGACGAAAAAAGTGTTCTGGTCTCAGTATGCTGAGGCCGAACATCCGGTGCCCCTGAGCGACCAGCTGAAGTAGTTGGTTGAGCTCCACAAGGTGGCTGAACAGGCCATGAAGGGCCTCATAGCTCGGTTGTGGCCTGGAGAAGTCATGCCTGGGAGCTACTTCGGTCTGGTGCGGCGGCTGGTGGACGCGTGTCCGTGGATTGAGATCGTCAAGCGCCCCGTTTGTATTGAAGGTGCCCGTCGGGCCCTTGCCCGTGCTAAGGCGCACTGGGGCAAGCTAGACGCGGAGAAGCTGTTGACGGACGCGCCACCGTCGGGCAAGGAGTATCGTACGCCCGAGATGTATTATAATGGCGTTTTGAAGGGTGCCCGCCGCATAGCGGATGAGTGCTCCAAAGATGTAATTTTTAGTAAACTCGCATTTGTTATCCTGTACGCTGAAGCTTTGTTCATATGCGTTAAGCAACACTTGTTAATTTAAAATATTACCTTCTGTGCGGCCGTTTATCAAATCTGAGAGATGCAAGTCGTCAGCTTCGAACCCCATGCCACGAGTGCTGGGGTGTTCGGGATAAACCTGAGCGCTCTTGTTCCCATTCTTGGGTCCATCTAGGGAGGCGTTCAGCACAACGAACCAGGCCATCGGACTTATAATGCTTTATCACTCTCACTTAGCCATAGAATTCTATAATTTTAAATTTCGGCGAAGCCCCTAGTATTCGGAAGACCGAGTTCGGGGCGCTATCCACGCCTAGGCCGGATAAGTCCGGTTCCTCGCTCGAAGCGGCATAAGTCTTTAAGGACTCGAAGAAACCTCGCGAACAGCGACCAGTCTCTCGCACTATCATGACAGTCAGTTTTAGCTTTCTCTACTGAGGTGTTAACCCAGCTCAACTGAGGCACAATCGCAGTAGTTCTCCCAGTGCTACCTTAGCCAACAATGCGGAACGTAAGGTACCAAAACATGGGAGCCGGGCAAACCCAACTATTGACCAAAGACATGATTCGGAGCCGATGCATATAGTGCTATAAGTTCGGGGTGCCGCACTTGTTAGAGTGTTCGGTCTTCTCACACCATGTGATGGGGTGTTGTAAGCCCCTGGTGTATTATCCGTACCAAAGTGTATGGTTGCATAGTGTCATGACTGAACATATTTGCATATAAAAATACATAAGTACAATAATAGGCAAGAGCTATATATTGTTCATTAAAAAAGGGCTGCTGCGAAAGCAGAACGATACAAAAAGTGCGGTAAGCAAGAGATGGGAGTATTTGACATATTCCCCTTCAGGGGCAAGCTGCAGGATTGTAAGAGAAACAGGTATTAAACTTGTTATAGATACCACCTGGACTTTTGACGTGGCTTGCTTCCTCCCTGGCTATTGCATCGTTGGTTCGGTGAGAGTATTGCCGGACAGGCCTTCCGAATAGTTGGGTCCTGAAAGTGTGTGAAAAGGAAAACGGCGAAATAGGGAGCCCCTTAGTGCGGTTGAGCCGCATTCTGGGCGTGCCGTTGTTGTGCCCCTCCCCTTATGCCCATGGTATCTCTAAGGCATAATTATGTACGCGTGGTACCAGTATCGCCGTTTGACGGGGGCCGGGGTTGGGGCCGCACTGCTATGCTTGCTAGGAACGTGCCAGCCGGATTTGTTGTAGGTTACTTCAGGCTCGCTTGACGTTGTCCGGACGTTTGGCACCTGGATTGGAGAACTGCCTTGAGAGGCTACTCTGTACTTCCGCTGCTAGGGCCGCCATGTGCTCCTCCGTTCAGAGAGAGCGTTCGGTGTTTCCGTTTACCGTGCTGACTCCGCGAGGTCCTAGCATCTTGAGCTTGAGATATGCGTAGTGCGGCACCGCATTGAATTTGGCAAATGCGGTTCGCCTGAGTAGGGCGTGATAGCCGCTGCGGAATGGGACTATGTCGAAGATTAACTCCTCGCTCCGGAAGTTATCCGGGGATCCGAAGACCACCTCGAGTGTGACCGAGCCTGTACAGCTGGCTTCTACCCCTGGTATGACACCTTTGAAGGTTGTCTTTGTGGGTTTAATCCTTGAAGGATCGATGCCCATTTTTCGCACTGTGTCCTGGTAAAGCAGGTTCAGGCTACTGCCACCGTCCATTAGGACTCTGGTAAGGTGGAATCCATCGATAATTGGGTCTAGGACCAGTGCGGCGAATCCGCCGTGACAGATGCTGGTGGGATGGTCCCGTCGATCGAAGGTGATCGGGCAGGAGGACCATGGGTTGAACTTTGGGGCGACTGGCTCCAGCGCATAGACGTCCTTGAGAGCACGCTTCCGCTCCCTTTTGGGGATGTGGGTTGCCTATATCATATTCACCGTTCGAACTTGCGGGGGAAATCCCTTCTGTCCTTTGTTGTTCGGCGGCCGGGGCCCCTCCTCGTCATCACTATGTAGCCCCTTGTCTCTGGTCTCGGCACTTAACTTGCCTGCCTGCTTGAACACCCAACAATCCCTGTTGGTGTGATTGGCTGGTTGTTCGGGTGTGCCGTGTATCTGGCATGAGCGGTCGAGTATCCGGTCTAAGCTGGATGGGCCCTGAGGGTTTCTTTTGAATGGCTTCTTCCGTTGAACCGGTTTAGAGCCTCTGAATCCGGCATTGACTGCCGTATCTTCAGTATTGTCACCGTTAATGCGGCGTTTATGCTTGTTGCGACGTGACCTACCGTTGTTATCCTTGGTATCTGAATTGTCGGGGCTCTTGGTTATGTTGTTGCTACGAGCTAGCCAGCTGTCTTCTCCCGCGCAGAAGCGGGTCATGAGTGTCGTGAGTGCTGCCATAGACTTCGGCTTTTCCTGTCCTAGGTGTCGGGCAAGCCATTCATCTCGGATGTTGTGCCTGAAGGCTGCGAGGGCCTCGGCGTCCGGACAATCGACTATTTGGTTTTTCTTGGTTAGGAACCGTGTCCAGAATTGTCTGGCCGATTCCTCTGTCTGATGGATTATGTGGCTTAGGTCATCGGCGTCTGGTGGTCGCACATACGTGCCCTAGAAGTTGTCAAGGAATGTGGATTCCAGGTCCTCCCAACAACTAATTGACTCTGCTGGCAGGCTATTAAGCCAATGTCGAGCTGGTCCTTTAAGCTTGAGCGGGTGGTATTTGATGGCGTGTAGATCATCACCACGGGCCATGTGGATATGAAGGAGATAATCCTCAATCCATACCGCAGGATCTGTTGTGCCATCGAATGATTCAATGTTTACGGGTTTGAAGCCCTCGAGGATTTGATGATCCATTACTTCATCTATGAAGCATAATGGGTGTGCGGTGCCCATGTACAGGGCTATATCGAGACGCAGCTCTGACGAGCTTGGTCTGTTGTATTCGGCCGGGCCATACTTATTATGTCTGGCGTGACGGCTAGTGTCACGTGAAGCGGGGCGCCCATGTGATCCGTAGATCGATCTTGTTTGCCTTGCCTTATTCTCCAAGATGTCTTGCAGGTCTGTTGCGTCTCCCCGTACTCTAGTATGTTTTGAGCGGTGTCGGGGGGCGGACTGGGTTGAGGGCCTGAAGGCCTCTCTATCGCGGCCACGGGATGGCCGATCGGGCGCATCGTATGCTGGTGATGTAGGTTTAGTTGCTTCCTCCTCAAGTTGGCGTAGCAGCCTGCGCTTCGGGTAGCTCTTGGATGGGCGTTCTAGTTTATACTCTTCGACCGCCGGGACTTTGGTCCATCTGTCGGCTAGCAAGTCTTGGTCAGCTCTAAGCTGCTGTTGTTTCTTCTTGAGGCTGCTTGCCGTGGCTACGAGTCTGCGTTTGAAGCGCTCTTGTTCGACAGGATCCTCTGGCATGAAGAATTCATCGTCATCGAGGCTTGCTTCGTCTTTGGAGGGAGGCATGTAATTGTCGTCCTCATCTTCTTTGTCGGCCGCTCTCTCATGAGGGCTGGCCCCTTCATCCTCCTTTACTGAATCCTGCTGGAGGGGGTTGTCCTCGGCACTGTCCGGCGTATTGTTATCTCCGGTGCCGGAATCGCCGTTTTTACTTTGGCGGGACTTAGAGCGGCGCCGCTGACGTCGGCGCTTGGGTTGCTTCTTGGAGGGATCATCCTCCGTTTTCTCCTCCCCATCCCCCGCTTTAGTGGTGTCCACCATGTATATGTCATATGACGAGGTGGCTTTCCAGTTCCCTATAGGCACTGGTTCTTGATCGTCTCCTTCATCGGCGTCCATGCCGTTGATGTCTTCGGAGTCGAAGTCGAGCATGTCGGTTAAATCGTCGACAGTGGCTATGAAGTGGGTGGTGGGTGGGCTACAAATTTCTTCGCCGTCCGCATCCCAACCGTGTTAGCCGTAGTCCGGCCAGGGCTCTCCTGACAAAGAGAGAGACTTTAACGAATTCAGGATGTTGCCGAAAGGTGAGTGCTGAAAGACATCCGCGGCGGTGAACTCCATGACTGGAGCCCAATCGGGCTTAATCGGAAGAGGTGCAGGCTTTACGGAGTCCGGATCGGAGTCCGGCACCTTGGAGTCACTGGCCTTGCGAGGGACTAGGCTGGTATCCGGCTCTATCGCCGTAGAGATTGCAGTTTCCGGGGCGGCGTCCAACCGTCCGTCCCCGACTGGCGTAGTGGGATCCGAGCTAATGGTCGGAGCGGACACTAGAGCGACGCTCTGGGTGTTGTCCGATGATAGAGCTAAATCATGTCCATCGAGACAGTGCGGCGCGCCCGGTCGTGGCTCGAATCCGTCGAAGATCAAGTCCCCGCGGATGTCAGCCGTGTAGTTTAAGCTTCCAAACCTGACCTGATGGCCAGGGGCGTAGCTTTCGATCTGCTCCAGATGGCCGAACGAGTCGGCCCGCAATGCGAAGCTGCCGAATACGAAGATCTGTCCGGGGAGAAAAGTCTCATCCCGGACCGCATCGCGATTGATGAGCGAAGAAGCCATCGGGCCTAAAGGTGACGACACAGAGGAACTCTCAATGAAAGCACCAATGTCGGTATCAAAACTGGCGGATCTCGGGTAGGGGGTCCCGAACTGTGCGTCTAGGCGGATGGTAATAGGAGACAAGGGACACGATGTTTTTACCCAGGTTCGGGCCCTCTCGATGGAGGTAAAACCCTACTCCTGCTTGATTAATATTGATGATATGGGTAGTACAAGAGTAGATCTACCACGAGATCGGAGTGGCTAAACCCTGGAATCTAGCCTATGGTATGATTGTTGTTCGTCCTACGGACTAAAACTCTCCGGTTTATATAGACACCGGAGAGGGCTAGGGTTACACAGAGTCGGTTACAACGGGAGGAGATCTTCATATCGTATCGCCAAGCTTGCCTTCCACGCCAAGGAAAGTCCCATCCGGACACGGGACGGAGTCTTCAATCTTGTATCTTCATAGTCCGGGAGTCTGGCCAAAGGTCTTAGTCCGGCCATTCGGACACCCCCTAATCTAGGACTCCCTCAACGGGACTCCACGAGATATTGTTCATCTCCACCGTCGACCTCCTCCAGCCTCCACGGGCTACTGTTCATCCACCGTCGACCTCCTCCAGCCTCCACCTGCGACTGTTCATCCATGGGCTCCTGTTCATCCAGCCTCCACCATGCGCTACCCCACCGGCTACAGTTCAACCAGCCCTCTCCACGGGCTCCTGTTCAACCACCCCTCCATGGGCTACTGTTCATCCAACCCTCCACCGGCTACTGTTCAACCAGCCCTCCACGGGGTCGTCCTATTCATCCAGGCCTCCACGGGGTCCTGTTCATACAGCCCCAACCGTCTCGATCGATCGGGGTCCTGTTCATCCAGAGGCAACACCACGGGGTCCTGT
>NC_041385.1:170799314-170800612 GCF_002162155.2 Triticum dicoccoides
TCACTGTTCATCTAGAGGAAGCATTGATCAGCTACAGTTAGCAGCAGTAGCGAAGGAATCACTCGATCGGGTTCAGTTAACAGCCATCGATCGATCGCTCGGGTTCAGTAACGCGTAGCCTGCAGTGCAATCGCTCGGGTTCAGTAGGCAAACGCCTTGCTCGGGTTCAGTTAGAGCCCAACGCCTCGCACCCACGCATGTGCGTGTACGAGAGAAACACGTGAACCTCCGTGCATCGCTCGGTCCCGACCACCCACCGTAACCGGGAACACCCCGATATTGTCCTCGCCCTCGCTTCTACCATGGTTTTTTCTGTCATGGACGGCCGAAAGAATGTCATGCAGCTGCGTCTCCGGCCAGCACAGGACGAAAAGCCCATTTTCGGTCATGATTTTTTTTCATAGAAGTAGGAGCCCACCACATCTATGATGATACCGGGTTTTGTCACAATTATCGTCATAGAAGTGTCATAATTATGACAGAAAAAATTTCGTTCGGCCCAAAATGTCACGGGTGTGTCTTTTTTTATAGTGTGTGATAGACAGATATAGTATGTACCAAAAACAGGAAGGCGTGTCATATTCACACGTATCATGTGTAAGCTAAGCAGATGCAGTTTACACTAACTAGGAGCAATACAAGCTAGACACCATATGCAACATGCAACCAGATATCCAACTACCAAGTTAGAGCAAGCACCTTGGATGGTGGAGTCACTACTGGAATTTACTAATTTGTCATCCGCCAACTCGTTGTCGTCAGCTGGCGGACGACAAAGAGAGGCTTTGCCATCAACCACCCAAATACGGACGGCAAAGAGGCAGCGGACGACAACGGAGCACTTTGCCATCAGCAAATCTCTGCCGTCCGCCAGCCGACGGCAAAGAAGCTTTGTCATCAGCTAGCGGACGGCAAAGAGCGTTGGTGGCGGGCATACGGGGACGACCTAACGGCCATTTTCTTTGTCGTCCGCTTGCTGACGGCAAAACTCCATTGCCGTCAGCCAGCAGACGGCAAAGAGGACGGTCGTTAGGTCGTCTATTTCCCCCCGGCCCACCCCACTAGGTACGTTATTTGTCGTCTGCTAGTAGATGGCAAAGAACTAACCTACTATAGAAAAGGGGCCGCGCCCGCGGCCCCTCCCCTCTCTCTCTCGATCTCCTCTTCACCACCCCCGCCGCCGCCCTCGACCGCCGCTCCGCCCTGCCGCCCTGTCCCATCGCCTCACCGCCCCGCCGGCCCGGCGCCCCGCCCCGCTGCCCCGTCCCATCGCCCTGCCGGCATGTCGGCCCAGCCCG
>NC_041385.1:170800652-170828289 GCF_002162155.2 Triticum dicoccoides
GCCCGGCCCGCCTCAGCTCACCGCCCCGCCCCGCACCATCCCCTGGCCCGCGGTGGCACCCCGTCCTCGCCGCCCCAGCGCCCGCCGCTTCCTCCACCACCGTCGAGGCGCCAAAGGCTTGCCTCCCCGGCGGCGCCCTGGCCCGCCACCCAAGGTGATTTTTTTACTGTTTTTTGTGTTTAGGTTTAGGTTTTAGTGGTAGGATTTGGTTACTGCCAGATTTAGGTTTAGATAGTTAGAAGAAGAAAATAATTGAAAAAAGAAAAATAAGTAGAAGAAGAGGAAAAAGGGAAAAAGGAAGAGGGATGTCGAGGGGATAGATGGTGGAGCCAGTGGGTCCCGCCGGTCCCGACGCCCATGCCGAGAACCCCTGGTCCAAGTGCTAACCCGTCGACCGTGCGTCGACTGTTCCCGGCGTCGATGGCAGTTGAACACCATTAGGAATTAGGGGGTTCCTCGGTGTCGATGGTACCCTAAATAGTAAGTATCGTCAGTGCGAGGTACATGTGGCCATCGATGTCGAATACTACATCCACGTCCCACAAGTGACACAGGGGTCCTGCGTCCAGCAACAATATTTCTCGGCATCGATGGCGGTCTGTGACACTCCAAAATTTTTACTTTGGTTTTCAGCAAAAACTTTGTGGTTTTTGAAAAGAGGCCATTTAAAATTTTCCAGAAAACCTTCCTCTTAAGAAACTTTCTTTTCTTTGGCAAGGTTTTTATTCTGGCTTCAAACTTTGGTGTTTGACCTTTTAAAACTTCTTCTCTGTTGGTTCTCTCTCAAAATTATTTTTGGGAGTTTAATCTTTTTCTTTTAAAAAGAAACTCCATGAAATTTGGGATTTTCATATCTTGGAACCACCATGACTTGGCATTCTTGCCCATGTGGTAAAACCCCTCCAAAACCTCCCCTACAACTTGTGATCAACCTAAATTCTCTGTCCCAACTAATCCAAACTGGTTTTGGATTTTTATTCCAATTATTTTTCCCTCAATTCAATTCTGAAAATTATTTGGAGCCTGAGAGATTTTCAAAGCAAGTGCCCTATTGCATTTGAGTTTTGACCTCAAACCAATTCTCCTGGATTGTCCTTTGAACCCACAACCCAGAACCATCTTGATCCACTCCTCCTCTTTTCAAATTTTTCAAAATTCAGTCTCTGCAAGTTTGGACCAGATTTGCCAAATTTGGTGAAATTCATATCTACACTCCTCCAAAAATTCCACCAAAATTCAGGCAGCCTATTTGAGCAAGGAGAAGCCACTCCACCAAAAATCAGCTCAAGGAAAAATCACCAGAGGCCAATTTCATTCGGTCGAACACCTGGTGGGCACTGTTACTGTTCATAGTTCAGAAAATTCAGTTTTCAGTGTCATCTTCAGTCCGTCGGTTTCAGTCACGCGGCCACAGTGCCCTTGGCACGTTCCTCGCCGCCTCTTCCTCTTGTCCGAAGCTGCACACGCGTGCGTGGAGCCTTCCTGGCGTCGGTAGCGCGCTGGCTCGCCCTCGCCGGCGTCTTCTGCGGCGTCGGGACCTCCCGTGGCGGCCGACAGGAGGCACACCACGGCAGAACGCCGTTCCGCGCCGCCCATCGCTCCCTGGCTCTCCGCGTGGCCTCATGCACGCCAGCGCACGCCCGTAGCACAGCCACCGTGGCCGGCAAGCACGGAACGCGCTCTCCGCCGCCGACGGGCCCGCACCATCACCGTTCCGTCGAGCTCGCCCTTAACACCCAAACCCCGGCCAGTTCAACACCAAAACGGACCCGTTGGACCTCCGTGATGATGCTCGACCCCCTAACCACCCCGACCGAGCACTGCGCCACCGTAATCGCTCGCCGGTGATCCTCGTTCACGGCAACCGCCTCGGACCGCCTATATAAAGGGGTCCCGAGCTCACTCTCGTGCACGCAGCACCTCCACTACTCACCAACACAACGCCAGGCCACTAGGGGGACCTCGAGGAGGTCTCCTCCCCCAGCTCCGGCCGCCTCGCCCCGCCTCGGCCTCCCGCTCGATTCACTTCGGTGAGGCCACCTCCGGCGCCCAAACCTCGTCCGTAGCCCTCTCTTGCACCCAGTAGTCTAACCCCCACCTCAATTTAATCTTTGCAGCCCTCTCCGACGAGCTCCATCCACGCCCGAACCACCGTCCGCCGGAGTTGAGACCGCCGTCGACGTGCTGCTCACCGGCGACCAACACCACCACCCACCGTTGCGGAAGGACACGGTGAGCACATTGGTAACCTCTGATCCCCATGCCTCGCCGTGGATCGCCGCCGGCGACCATAGCAGCTCTCGGGCGCCGACGAGCCTCGTCCCTCCCATTTGAAAATTTAAGCATGACAAGTGGGACCCGCTGTCAGCCTCTCTGTCCTTTCTAAACGAAGCGTTATCTGAAAACGCCTTCTGCCAAATGCGTTTTCTCTTCGGGCTGGCGTAATCGCTACCGAAGCGTTTTCTGCTTTTATAAACTAGCCCCTGGAAATCTTCTGTTTCATTACAGATAAGTCCCTGGACAAAAACCCTTATAACTTTTAATCAGAAAAGTATTTTTGATTGATTCTTTTTCTGTTCTCTTTAAAATTTTGTCTAGTTTTTTATCAGATTTATTTGAAAAATATTTGGTTTACCTTCTGTGCACTCCTTGGTATTTACGTTAGCGCATATATTTTCTTTAAAACGTAGATACCGAAGGAGGTGACGGAGCCGCGAACTTCACCGAGCTAGGCTCCGACTACTCTGAACCAGGCAAGCATGTTTGAACTTTTGATATGATGAGTGTCTTGGCATGTTTTGCATTTAGTTAGTTTCATGGCATGCCGGTGAGTATACCGATGAACGTTATTTTATGTGATAATGAGGTAAGTGAGTTCGATGATCCATACGAGGATGAATGTGAATATGAATGGCCATGTGTTGGCATGAGGATGGGTACGACGGCAGTGTTGTAGCATGCCAGTCTTACGCCAGACTGTCACATCCTAGTTAGCCATGCATCAGAGTGTGTGCATCATGTTTAGAATTTCATTTAATTTGAAATGGGGATTTGTGAAACCCTCAGAATCATTTTGAAAATGACCCAAATAAAAATTTCTCCAAAAGGGTCCAAGAAAATGCTCATGTTGCTCTCTGAAAATATTGGACAGAGATAATAATCAAACCAATATTTTTAAGAGCTCATAGGTATTTATTTTGGGCATTTGGAATTAATACATAAATATTTGTATTGGAAATATATTAATTATATATATTAGTATATGTCCAAATATTATGCCATTTATAAAGGAGCTCTGAAATAAAATATCTAGCCCCTGCAAAAATTGGCATAAGTTAAATAAATGATTTAATATATTATTTAAATCAAAACAAATGTCAGAAATTAGAAAACAGAAAAAAGATAAAAGGGAGAAGCTTACCTGGGCTCCTCCCTGTGCAGCCCAGCCAGCTGGCCGGCCCAGCCAGCAGGCGGCCCAGCCCGTCTCCCTCCTCTGTCGTCTTCGTCCCGACAGAGGGAGGGGAGTGTGGCCGGCGCGCGCGCGCGCCACCGCGCCACGCCACCTCTCTCCCTGCCTGCCTGCCCTCCCCTCCTCGCCTCGATGCCCCTGGACGACGCCACGCCTCCCCCCTGCTCTCTCTCACTCTCCCTCGGCTCTTCCCTTCTCTCCCTCGCTCTCTCTCACACGGCCGAACACCACCGTCGCTGCCGTCCGCCATAGCAGCCGTCTCCGGCCACCCCTCGCTCCCCCGACTAGCTCAGAAGCTCCGCCACAACCCCCTCTTCCTCCCCACCGCTCCACGGGCCTCCGGAAGCCCTGCATCGCCGCCACGTCGCCGTTCCCCTCTTCGGGCTCCGACCATCATCGCCGTCGAATTCGCCGTCTCCATCGCGTCTCCGAGCCCGCTTCGACGCCCACTGCAACCGCGGTGAGCCCCCGAGTCGTTTCCCCCTTCTCCCCTGGTCTCTTTCGACCTCTAGGCCTTAGCCCCACCTTGGCCGAGAGCTCCACGCCGCCGGCGATGTCGCCGTCGTGGCCACGGTCACCGTAGCACCCAACCGAGCACACTATCGTGCTCCACACTTCACTAGGAACACGCAGCACGCACCAACGCCTCACCAAACACCCTGCAACGCCGATTCCGGCCGCACCCGAACTCCGGCGGCCGCAGCCGAGCTCGCCGCCGTCGACTCCGGCCACCCCAGGCCCAGCCACGGCCACCGTTCGACGCGCGGGAGCAAGGGCTCTCCAACGAGCCCAAGCACGGCCTCGCCCGTGCCCTGTAGCGCGATCCCGCGTCGCGCCGCCGTCTCGGGCCTCGCCGGCGTCGTGTCGCCGGTGGGTTTGACCCACTTTGACCACGGCAGGAACCCCCTGAGTCCCTGACAGGTGGGCCCAGCCCTGTAGCTAATTAGGATTAGCGCTAACCACTGTTAGTTAACCCCCTGACACTGACCAGTGGGCCCCAGCGCCACTAATCCCTAATTAGGATTAATTTAAACCTGTTAAACCCCCCCTGTCACTGACGTGTGGCCCCCACACGTCAGGTTTGACCCCAGCCAGCCGCAGTTGACTACTGACGTCATGCTGACGTCATGCTGGCGCAATAATTATAATTTCTGGATTTAATTTAAATCAGGAAATTCCAGAATATTATTTAAACTTCAAAAATTCATAACTTTTATTCTGTAACTCCAAATTGGACAAATTATATATGAAAAATGATCAGAAAAATCCAATCTATCCATCTGTACTATTTTCATGCATGATCAAACAAGTTAAATTGATGTTTCAAGCAGAACAAGGAAAAGCACTTTAAGAGGCCATGTTTGAGTTTGAAATTTGAATCTATGATTCAAATTTGTTCAAACCCTTCTGGTTTTAGTTGCATTAGCCCAACACACCCATATTGCCATGTTTCATGCATGCATCATATTGTTGCACATTGTTTGGTGATGGTTGTGTATCGGTGTCCTTTGCGACAGGTTCTGCCTCCGAGGAGTACCGTGATTACCCTAACGAAGAACCGTATCCGTGCATCGAACCATCAGGCAAGCAACCAACCATTTGATCATATCGATACAATCCCATGTTCTCGCTCCTGCTCTCTTTTACTGCATTAAGACAACGCGTTTCAAACTGCTGTGTGCTACGGTAGTTGAACCCATTTCCTCTGCATGACCTGTCATTGCCACAGTAACTAGATGAAACCCACTAGCATGTGTAGGAGTTGATTGAGCCATATGTATGTGTTGTTCCTACCTTGCTATGCCTGCTATGCTTAGAGTCGTGTCAGGTCTGGTTCATCTGGGTGATGGGCTAGAGTGAAATGTTTATGTCGGTAATGATAGTGGTGTGGTGAACATGATTTGGTAAAGGTATCGATGAGAGGCCATGTAGGAGTACATGGTGGGTTGTTTCATTGAAGCCGACCTTAAGCACTGAGATCTGTATGTGTGATTTAAGAATCAGCTACTACCATGCATTGGGCCCGAAACCAATGGACCCTCTCGGCTTCTTATTCACCCTAGTTCTCCGTCCAGGAGTTGCAAGTAGTTTCTGGTGTTTGTAGCCTACTGGAGGCCGTGGACAGCGCTGACCGTAGGGGTGGGCTGTGATGCGGTAGGTACGTGGCCGGGTGTACCGAATACCCGTTAGGTATCTCGGGAACCCTGTTCACATCGTTCGGGGCCGTATGGGAAACCTCGGCCGGACTCCCTGCGGATGGAACCTGAATAGGCGATAAACCTGGACTGGAGGCTTAGGTGATTAGGTAGGTCGTGACCGACACCCACGTTGGGCTTCCGCTTGAAGGTTGCCGAGTACATGTCGTGTAAACGACGGTAAGTGGTGAGAGCGTGTATGAAGAAGTACACCCCTGCAGGGTTATCATAATCTATTCGAATAGCCGCGTCCGCGGTAAAGGACTACTTGGTTGCTTATACAGTTCATAGACAAGTAAATGGAAACTGTTAAAAGCCTCAAGATAAGTGTGAGTGCCGAGGATGGCTCTTCCGTAGGAAGACGGAGGTGGATCCTCGGTAGTGTATTGAATTGGTGAGTAGTGGACTCGTGTGCGCAAAACCATTTCAAGTTGGAGTATCGTAGGATAGCCTAGCCAAGAGTCAAAGCTGGCTTGCTGCAATAACTCCACCAACCCTTCTTGATAATATGCATGTATGTAGGATCTGATGTAAGTCTTGCTGAGTACCTTTGTACTCATGTTGCTATAATTTACATTTTTACAGAAGACGCTGCAACCCCTTCTGATGGGTTCTATGTAGACGTTGACATCAACGAGTAGGCTAAAGACCCTGGTGGTGACCCTGAGCTTGTGAAGGACCACGTAGTATAGCTAGGCTTTCCAAGCCTCTTTTATTTTACTAGTTGTCTGTACTCAGACAAGTTACTTCCGCTGCTGGTTTGTATGACTGTATGACTTGTATGTTGGGTCGTGAGACCCGTACCTTTGTGTATGTTATGTATGGCTCCCTGAGCCTTAAATAAAGTACTTGTGTCGTAGAGTCATGTTGTGATGCTTCGTTGTATTTGCACATATCGAGCATATTGTGTGTATGATTGAAATGCTTGGTATGTGTGGGATCTGACTATCTAGTTGTTTATCTTTAGTAGCCTCTCTTATCGGGAAATGTCTCCTAGTGTTACCGCTGAGCCATGGTAGCTTGCTACTGCTCTGGAACACTTAGGCTGGCCGGCATGTGTCCTTCTTCGTTCCTGTGTCTGTCCCTTCGGGGAAATGTCACGCATTGAGTACCGGAGTCCTGCTAGCCCGCTACAGCCCGGTTTACCGGAGTCCTGCTAGCCCAGTGCTACAGCCCGGACCCACTTGCTGTTGACCGACACGTTCGAAGCTGGGTCATGGATGCCTGTCCCTGTAAGTCTGTGCCACTTTGGGTTTACGACTAGTCATGTCAGCCCGGGCTCCTTATCATATGGATGCTAGCGACACTATCATATACGTGAGCCAAAAGGCGCAAACGGTCCCGGGCAAAGGTAAGGCGACACCCGTGGGGATACCGTGCGTGAGGCCGCAAAGTGATATGAGGTGTTACCGGCTAGATCGATGTGACATCGAGTCGGGGTCCTAACAGCGTTGGCATCAGAGCCGGACTGCCTGTAGGTTCTCCAAGCCAAACTAGTCGATGTTGAGTCTAGAAATTCTTTAGTTATATGTAGGGGAATTGTTTGTGGGTTGGAACGTAAGGCTCTTTTTACTCCTTTATCTTATGACATTCTGATCTGAGTCAGTCCATTCTTCCACCGGGGGTTAAGGAATTAGGATCTGTTCTCTCTATCAGGATCACGTGTTACTAATCAGTAGTACCTTATAAGTTTGATGGATACAAGCCTAGTTCAGTTCTACTACCACATTATGTTGTTAGAATGGATTCAGAACTTTGACATGATGATGTTGAGTGTGTACGAAATCCTTTGTCAAATGTCTCAAAATCCTTCTTGAGCATTTGCAGCTGTTATGCTGCCGAAATTTTGCTAGAAATTCTAATGCCTTTGCATTATGATTGTGCTTTCAGATGGCCACTCGCGACCTCAATCAAGTGGTTCGCCTGACTCGATGCCTAGATGTACCCGGCCATACTGCCAAGTTGGTCAGGGTAATGACTGAGGCTGGATACCGCTGGTATCCCGAGTACACGGTCGAAGAGCAATTCCGAGACTTTAATCAAAGCCAGTATCTCTGCACTGTCAGGATATTTCCATCTTATCCTGGATCCACCGAGCCTCTTCACTGCTCCTATGGACTCGGGGTTACTATTGAGATGGCTGTGCAGGACGCCGCCTACTCTATGATGACCATTATGCGAGTCAGATCTGGTCTATTTTGGGACTCTGATTTCCGGTATATGCCAGGATCACTTCCAGGAGCACAAGGGTATCTCTAGGCTATTTATGCTGACCCCACTCAGGAGGATTCACGGACTCGCACCACTGCTGAGATGCTCGAGGATAAGGACCGTGAAAATCGGGCCTTGAGGTTAGAGCTCTTCAATACCCGTGCTGACCACTGGGCCACTTTGACTCGGTTCGCACCGGCGGTGCAAGCTGGATTTTCAGATATGCACGATCTCTATCCTGTGAGATCTGCTCTGCCAGACGTGATGGGTTGGCGTGATGTAGGAGGCATCACCCCACCTTGCGGTCCCCGCAGGCCACCGTCTGTTGGTCCAAGGCCTCATCCTAGCCCCTATGGTCCACAAGCTCCGCGAGATCGTCTGTTTCCGGATGATCATGTTGAGCTCCCAGGCTATGGAGGTGACTTCTACGAGGACTACTACGGATCGGTCTGAGTTAGTGGTAGTATCACTAATTCGCACTAGCTGTGTCTTCTATCGTCCCGCGTGACTCGTGGGATATGACCTAGTTTGTACTCTTTCCGGAGGTGTAGAAAAATAATGTATAGGAGCTTGGGATGCCTCCGATGAGATGTAATCCTCTTTCACCGTAATAGTACTTTGTTTGGTCTTGTACTAAACCCTGTATGGTGTGTATGACGATGGAATAAAGAAGCAGTTTCTGTATTTACCATGTCATACGGATGATCATCTTGCATTCCGAATTATTCCTTACATTATGTGTCCTATGTCGGAATTTTATCATCCTGACTAAATCATTGTCTTGTTTACCTAGGATGGTCAACACGCGCACTAACCCTGCTCCTCAAGAGCAGGCCGAAGGCAGTGAAGTCAGGGATGCAAATCTGCCTCATCCTCCTTCACTAGCCGAGGTTATGATGGAAGCTGAGAGAAACAAGCGGGAGACCAACCGTTTGTTGGAGCGTATTGAACAGAACACAGCACACCATCAGAGGACTAACGTGGTGTCACTCAGTGATTTTATCAAGTTACATCCACCCACGTTCCACCACTCCATCGAGCCTCTCGACGCTGATGACTGGCTTCGCAGTATCTCTCACAAACTGCGTTCCGCGCTGGTAGCGGAGGCTGACAAGGTCACCTTTGCTGCATATCATCTTGAAGGCCCCGCCAGTCTATGGTGGGAGAATTATGGAGCTATGCGGCCAGCGGGCCATGTCACTACTTGGGCTGAATTCAGCGAGGCTTTCCGTGAACATCACATTCCGGAGGGTCTCATGGACCGTAAACGTGAAGAATTTTGCAGTTTCACCCAAGGCCGACTTTCTGTGGATGTTTACAGCAGGGAGTTTGGTAACCTCGCACGATATGCAACTGAGGAAGTTTCTGCAGATGCGAAGAAGCAAGCAAGGTTCCGTAAGGGCCTTAGTCCTGAGCTTCGCCGTGACCTCCGTCTGCATGAGTGCACATCTTTTCAGAAACTTGTCAACAAAGCCATCAGTGCTGAAACTGGTCAGACTGACTATGACGCAACACGCAAGCATGGCCGTGACATGGGTTCCTCATCCGGTGCTGGTCCTCAGAAGCGCCGCGTGTGGGTGCCCAACACCGCCCTGCCACCCAGGTTCACACCGAGGCCATCTTTCCAGGCGCCTCGCCCTGTTCAACAGTCTGCACCGGCCAAGCCCTATGGGGGTCCAACTAACAATGCTCCTCCACGTACCAGTTCCGTGACTTGTTTCAAATGTGGGGAATCTGGTCACTATATGCGTGAGTGTCCTCAGACCAACCCCAACCAGTCTGCTAAAGCTGTTGGCCGTGGCAAGCCGACAGGAAAAATATTCCACGCCAAACCGGTCACTGCTTCACGTGGCCATGTCAACTGTATCTCTGCCGAAGGAGCTCAAGAGGATCCCAACGTCGTCCTCGGTACGCTTCTTGTTAACTTCCACCCGGCATCTGTTCTTTTCGATACAGGAGCCTCTCATTCTTTTATATCCGAAAATTATGCTCGTTTGCATAACGTTGCATTCTGTGACATGCCATCCACTATGGAAATTTCTACCCCTGGTTCTAGATGGCAGACCTCTAGGGTAAGTTATGGAAATGAAATCCAAGTCGACACACTTGTTTTCCTCGCATCTTTGATAGCCCTTAAATCTTCAGATATTAATATCATTTTGGGTATGGACTGGATGTCAGCTCATCAAGCCAAAATTGATTGCTTCTCTAGAACTGTTCAACTCACCCATCCTTCGGGGAAGATAGTCAATGTCTTGACCCGAATAGCCAAGCGACAATTATATTCTCTTAACGCCAGCCCTTTGCCAGACCTTGAGGACATTCCGGTAGTCCGTGACTTCCCGGATGTTTTTCCAGAAGAATTGCCAGGTGTTCCACCTGACAGGGATGTTGAGTTCGTAATAGACCTCATTCCAGGAACTGTTCCGATTGCTAGAAGACCTTATAAGATGGCACCACTAGAACTAGCCGAGCTTAAGAAACAACTCGATGAGTCCTTGAAAAAGGGTTTCATCCGACCTAGCTCATCTCCGTGGGCTTGCCCCGTCCTATTCGTCAAGAAGAAGGATGGTACGGACCGGATGGTTGTAGATTACCGACCTGTCAACTTGGTCACAATCAAGAACAAATATCCGCTTCCCAGGATCAACGACCTGTATGATCAGCTCGCTGGATCCTCAATCTTCTCCAAGATGGATTTGAGGTTGGGCTACCATCAAATCAAAATCAGAAACGGGGACATCCCTAAAACGGCCATTGTTACTCGTTACGGCCAATACGAGTACACCGTCATGTCCTTCGGTTTAACCAACGCTCCAGCCACCTTTTCTCGGTTAATGAACTCAATCTTCATGGAGTATTTGGATAAATTTGTCGTAGTTTATCTCGATGATATACTCATCTACTCCAAGAACGAGGAAGAACATGCCGAACATTTAAGGCTAGTGTTGAAGAAACTTCGAGAGCATCGTCTTTATGCCAAATTTTCGAAATGTGAATTCTGGTTGTCAGAAGTGACCTATCTGGGTCATGTAATATCTGGTAAAGGTATTGCTGTTAACCCTGAGCGAGTTCAAGCCGTCCTTAACTGGACTCCACCTGAATCGGTCAAGCAAGTTCGGAGTTTTCTAGGCTTAGCGAGCTATTGTCGTCGCTTTGTCGAGAACTTCTCCAAGGTTGCTAAACCTCTAACCGAACTCCTCAAGAAAGATAAGAAGTTCGAGTGGACTCCACAATGTGAGCACAGCTTTCAGGAACTGAAAAGACGCCTGACTTCTGCTCCCGTACTGGTACCGCCAGACTTCTCCAAAGACTTTGTTATCTACTGCGACGCCTCGCGACAAGGACTAGGTTGCATTCTCATGCAAGATCGACACGTAATTGCTTACGCTTCACGGCAATTGCACCCACATGAGGAGAATTATCCTACTCATGATCTAGAGCTTGCAGCCGTAGTCTATGCACTTAAGACCTGGCGACATTACCTCCTCGGTAACCGTTGCGAAATATTCACTGATCACCAAAGTCTAAAGTACATTTTCACCCAACCGGATTTGAATCTCAGGCAAAGACGTTGGGTTGAATTGATCACAGACTTCGATTTAGGGATAACCTACACCCCAGGGAAAGCCAACGTCATGGCTGATGCGCTAAGTCGTAAATCTTATTGTAACAACCTGATGTTACAACAAAGTCAACCGCTTCTCCATGAGGAATTTCGGAAGCTTAACCTTCACATTGTACCTCAAGGTTTTCTTTCCACCTTGGTGGCAAAACCTACCCTTACGGATCAGATTATCAAAGCACAGAAGGTAGATCCGGGAATCTCCCGCATCAAGAGAAACGTTCAGAAAGGAATTGCGAATTGTTTCTCCATTAATGATCAAGGGGTCGTATACTTCGGGGATCGACTAGTGGTTCCCAAAGTGCGCAACCTGAGGCGATTGATCCTTAAGGAAGCTCATGAATCTCCTCTCACCATTCATCCCGGTAGTACTAAGATGTATCAGGACCTACGCCAGAGGTTCTGGTGGACTAGGATGAAGAGAGAAATTGCTCAGTTTATTGCAAATTGCGACGTCTGTCGTCGTGTAAAAGCAGAGCATCAACGGCCTGCTGGCACCCTTCAACCCTTAGCATTTCCTGAATGGAAATGGGATAAAATTGGTATGGATTTCATTACCGGTTTTCCCAGGACCAAGAGAGGGAATAATGCTATTTTCGTCGTGGTCGATCGTCTTTCCAAAGTAGCCCATTTCTTACCTGTTCGTGAGAGTATAACCGCTAGTCAGCTGGCAGACTTATACATCTCCCGAATAGTGTCCCTCCATGGTGTTCCTTTGGAAATTAACTCGGATCGAGGAAGTCTTTTCACCTCTCGATTTTGGGAAAGTTTCCAAAATGCTATGGGAACCCGTCTCTCCTTCAGCACCGCTTTCCACCCTCAGTCGAGTGGTCAAGTGGAACGCGTCAACCAGATTCTAGAAGACATGCTTCGAGCCTCTGTTATCTCATTCGGAATGGACTGGGAGAAGTGCCTTCCATTTGCCGAATTCGCTTACAACAACAGCTATCAATCTAGCTTGGGTAAAGCCCCTTTTGAAGTTCTCTATGGACGACGGTGTCGAACACCCCTTAACTGGTCAGAGACCGGGGAAAGACAATTCTTTGGCCCGGATATGATTCAGGAAGCAGAAGAACAAGTTCGCATCGTTCGTGAAAAGTTGAAAACAGCCCAATCTCGTCAAAAGAGTCAATATGACCGAAAACATAAGGCTATGACTTTCGAGGTTGACGAGAAGGCTTATCTTCGGGTCACCCCTCTGAAGGGAACCCATCGTTTCGGTATCAAAGGCAAATTGGCTCCTCGTTACATTGGACCTTTTCGCATTCTCGCCAAATGAGGAGAAGTTGCCTACCAGTTGGAGCTACCCCCGCACCTCTCCAGAGTCCACGATGTCTTCCACGTTTCCCAACTCAGGCGTTGCTTCTTGGATCCCATCCGTGAAGTGGACCACGAAACGCTTGATCTCCAAGATAATCTTACATATCGAGAGTACCCCATTCGTATCCTCGATCAGGCCGAACGTACCACTCGACGTCATAACATCAAGTTTCTCAAAGTACAATGGTCGCACCATTCTGAGGATGAAGCAACTTGGGAAAGGGAGGATCGTCTTCGACTTGAGTATCCCGCCTTCTTCCCGGAGGAACCCAAATCTCGGGACGAGATTCTTTTGAGTGGGGGTGAGTTGTCACATCCTAGTTAGCCATGCATCAGAGTGTGTGCATCATGTTTAAAATTTCATTTAATTTGAAATGGGGATTTGTGAAACCCTCAGAATCATTTTGAAAATGACCCAAATAAAAATTTCTCCAAAAGGGTCCAAGAAAATGCTCATGTTGCTCTCTGAAAATATTGGACAGAGATAATAATCAAACCAATATTTTTAAGAGCTCATAGGTATTTATTTTGGGCATTTGGAATTAATACATAAATATTTGTATTGGAAATATATTAATTATATATATTAATATATGTCCAAATATTATGCCATTTATAAAGGAGCTCTGAAATAAAATATCTAGCCCCTGCAAAAATTGGCATAAGTTAAATAAATGATTTAATATATTATTTAAATCAAAACAAATGTCAGAAATTAGAAAACAGAAAAAAGATAAAAGGGAGAAGCTTACCTGGGCTCCTCCCTGTGCGGCCCAGCCAGCTGGCCGGCCCAGCCAGCAGGCGGCCCAGCCCGTCTCCCTCCTCTGTCGTCTTCGTCCCGACAGAGGGAGGGGAGTGTGGCCGGCGCACGCGCGCGCCACCGCGCCACGCCACCTCTCTCCCTGCCTGCCTGCCCTCCCCTCCTCGCCTCGATGCCCCTGGACGACGCCACGCCTCCCCCCTGCTCTCTCTCACTCTCCCTCGGCTCTTCCCTTCTCTCCCTCGCTCTCTCTCTCACACGGCCGAACACCACCGTCGCCGCCGTCCGCCATAGCAGCCGTCTCCGGCCACCCCTCGCTCCCCCGACTAGCTCAGAAGCTCCGCCACAACCCCCTCTTCCTCCCCACCGCTCCACGGGCCTCCGGAAGCCCTGCATCGCCGCCACGTCGCCGTTCCCCTCTTCGGGCTCCGACCATCATCGCCGTCGAATTCGCCGTCTCCAGCGCGTCTCCGAGCCCGCTTCGACGCCCACTCCAACCGCGGTGAGCCCCCGAGTCGTTTCCCCCTTCTCCCCTGGTCTCTTTCGACCTCTAGGCCTTAGCCCCACCTTGGCCGAGAGCTCCACGCCGCCGGCGATGTCGCCGTCGTGGCCACGGTCACCGTAGCACCCAACCGAGCACACTATCGTGCTCCACACTTCACTAGGAACACGCAGCACGCACCAACGCCTCACCAAACACCCTGCAACGCCGATTCCGGCCGCACCCGAACTCCGGCGGCCGCAGCCGAGCTCGCCGCCGTCGACTCCGGCCACCCCAGGCCCAGCCACGGCCACCGTTTGACGCGCAGGAGCAAGGGCTCTCCAACGAGCCCAAGCACGGCCTCGCCCGTGCCCTGTAGCGCGATCCCGCGTCGCGCCGCCGTCTCGGGCCTCGCCGGCGTCGTGTCGCCGGTGGGTTTGACCCACTTTGACCACGGCAGGAACCCCTTGAGTCCCTGATAGGTGGGCCCAGCCCTGTAGCTAATTAGGATTAGCGCTAACCACTGTTAGTTAACCCCCTGACACTGACCAGTGGGCCCCAGCGCCACTAATCCCTAATTAGGATTAATTTAAACCTGTTAAACCCCCCCTGTCACTGACGTGTGGCCCCCACACGTCAGGTTTGACCCCAGCCAGCCGCAGTTGACTACTGACGTCATGCTGACGTCATGCTGGCGCAATAATTATAATTTCTGGATTTAATTTAAATCAGGAAATTCCAGAATATTATTTAAACTTCAAAAATTCATAACTTTTATTCTGTAACTCCAAATTGGACAAATTATATATGAAAAATGATCAGAAAAATCCAATCTATCCATCTGTACTATTTTCATGCATGATCAAACAAGTTAAATTGATGTTTCAAGCAGAACAAGGAAAAGCACTTTAAGAGGCCATGTTTGAGTTTGAAATTTGAATCTATGATTCAAATTTGTTCAAACCCTTCTGGTTTTAGTTGCATTAGCCCAACACACCCATATTGCCATGTTTCATGCATGCATCATATTGTTGCACATTGTTTGGTGATGGTTGTGTATCGGTGTCCTTTGCGACAGGTTCTGCCTCCGAGGAGTACCGTGATTACCCTAACGAAGAACCGTATCCGTGCATCGAACCATCAGGCAAGCAACCAACCATTTGATCATATCGATACAATCCCATGTTCTCGCTCCTGCTCTCTTTTACTGCATTAAGACAACGCGTTTCAAACTGCTGTGTGCTACGGTAGTTGAACCCATTTCCTCTGCATGACCTGTCATTGCCACAGTAACTAGATGAAACCCACTAGCATGTGTAGGAGTTGATTGAGCCATATGTATGTGTTGTTCCTACCTTGCTATGCCTGCTATGCTTAGAGTCGTGTCAGGTCTGGTTCATCTGGGTGATGGGCTAGAGTGAAATGTTTATGTCGGTAATGAGAGTGGTGTGGTGAGCACGATTTGGTAAAGGTATCGATGAGAGGCCATGTAGGAGTACATGGTGGGTTGTTTCATTGAAGCCGACCTTAAGCACTGAGATCTGTATGTGTGATTTAAGAATCAGCTACTACCATGCATTGGGCCCGAAACCAATGGACCCTCTCGGCTTCTTATTCACCCTAGTTCTCCGTCCAGGAGTTGCAAGTAGTTTCTAGTGTTTGTAGCCTACTGGAGGCCGTGGACAGCGCTGACCGTAGGGGTGGGCTGTGATGCGGTAGGTACGTGGCCGGGTGTACCGAATACCCGTTAGGTATCTCGGGAACCCTGTTCACATCGTTCGGGGCCGTATGGGAAACCTCGGCCGGACTCCCTGCGGATGGAACCTGAATAGGCGATAAACCTGGACTGGAGGCTTAGGTGATTAGGTAGGTCGTGGCCAACACCCACGTTGGGCTTCCGCTTGAAGGTTGCCTAGTACATGTCGTGTAAACGACGGTAAGTGGTGAGAGCGTGTATGAAGAAGTACACCCCTGCAGGGTTAACATGATCTATTCGAATAGCCGCGTCCGCGGTAAAGGACTACTTGGTTGCCTATACAGTTCATAGACAAGTAAATGGAAACTACTAAAAGCCTCAAGATAAGTGTGAGTGCCGAGGATGGCTCTTCCGTAGGAAGACGGAGGTGGATCCTCGGTAGTGTATTGAAGTGGTGAGTAGTGGACTCGTGTGCGCAAAACCATTTCAAGTTGGAGTATCGTAGGATAGCCTAGCCAAGAGTCAAAGCTGGCTTGCTGCAATAACTCCACCAACCCTTCTTGATAATGTGCATGTATGTAGGATCTGATGTAAGTCTTGCTGAGTACCTTTGTACTCATGTTGCTATAATTTACATTTTTACAGAAGACGCTGCAACCCCTTCTGATGGGTTCTATAGAGACGTTGACATCAACGAGTAGGCTAAAGACCCAGGTGGTGACCCTGAGCTTGTGAAGGACCTTGTAGTATAGCTAGGCTTCCAAGCCTCCTTTATTTTACTAGTTGTCTGTACTCAGACAAGTTACTTCCGCTGCTGGCTTGTATGACTGTATGACTTGAATGCTGGGTCGTGTGACCCGTACCTTTGTGTATGTTATGTATGGCTCCCTGAGCCTTAAATAAAGTACTTGTGTCATAGAGTCATGTTGTGATGCTTCGTTGTATTTGCACATATCGAGCATATTGTGTGTATGATTGAAATGCTTGGTATGTGTGGGATCTGACTATCTAGTTGTTTATCTTTAGTAGCCTCTCTTACCGGGAAATGTCTCCTAGTGTTACCGCTGAGCCATGGTAGCTTGCTACTGCTCTGGAACACTTAGGCTGGCCGGCATGTGTCCTTCTTCGTTCCTGTGTCTGTCCCTTCGGGGAAATGTCACGCATTGAGTACCGGAGTCCTGCTAACCCGCTACAGCCCGGTTTACCGGAGTCCTGCTAGCCCAGTGCTACAGCCCGGACCCACTTGCTGTTGACCGACACGTTCGAAGCTGGGTCATGGATGCCTGTCCCTGTAAGTCTGTGCCACTTTGGGTTTACGACTAGTCATGTCAGCCCGGGCTCCTTATCATATGGATGCTAGCGACACTATCATATACGTGAGCCAAAAGGCGCAAACGGTCCCGGGCAAAGGTAAGGCGACACCCGTGGGGATACCGTGCGTGAGGCCGCAAAGTGATATGAGGTGTTACCGGCTAGATCGATGTGACATCGAGTCGGGGTCCTGACACAGACTATGTGACTTCAGTGTCAAACCATATCGGTCCAGTACCTATCATTTCCTTCCTTGTACTACCACATGTTTTCCGCAAGGAATATGGTTTAGTAAGTTCCAAACCGCTTTCATGGTACACACCAAAGAGGAGAGGCCGTGATGATGGTTCCATGGCCCTGGATTAAAGCCAGTCATCCGGTCAGGGGGCATGGGTGTTTCCGGTTGGGACCGAGAGGGGGGCACCCCTTAGAGCGCACGTATATAAATTTGATCCCATGCTATTCGAGATTGTGATCTCCCCGTCTCAAAAGTTTTTCTTGGACGATGACTAGGGTGATTCCTAGCATCGAGAGGTAGGATGGGTGTGTACCGGTTAGCTGTGTTTTCTTCTGAAATACCGTAAACGGAACTAGTCCTTCGTGACTACGGAAATCCGTTGACTGTGGGAAAAATTTTGTACAAACTCTGCAGAGTCATATATTCCTCCAAATCATCTCTTCCATGTCAAGTTTCATTCCTTCTTATCCTAATCAATTGTCAGCTTTGATGACAGAGACTCCGGTGAATCGCATGAGTGCTAAGTCCGGTTAAATGATCACTCCTGTGGATGGACTAACCCGTTTGTTTTCATGAATTGAATGTTTATTATGAGTATTATTTACTTGTGAATAAAAGCCCTTTATGTGATGTCGCTCAGACGTCCGACTGTGGCATTTCTTTTTAAAGCCCTTTCTGCGATGTCGCTCAGACGTCCGACTGTGGCATTTCTTTTAAAGCCCTTTCTGCGATGTCGCTCAGACGTCCGACTGTGGCATTTCTTTTAAAGCCCCTTATGTGATGTCGCTCAGACGTCCGACTGTGGCATTTCTTTTAAAGCCCTTTCTGCGATGTCGCTCAGACGTCCGACCGTGGCATTTCTTTTAAAAGCCCTTTATGTGGTGTCGCTAAGATGCCCGACTGTGGCATCATTTTCCTTATTTTTATTTGTTCACCTTTCGAGGCGTCGCTTCAGACACCCGATCGGTCCTTATTTATGTTCTGTGGAATTTCAGGCGGACTACCGCCGTTTTCCCTTTTTACTTACCCATTATGCCAGTTTTATTTATTGTGCATTAAGGAATTAATCATGTTGCATCCATGCATGCATTTGTTATATCTTACGTCCGAACTGTCTTGCGAGTACTTTCAAAGTACTCACTGGCTTGTTGATTTGGCCAGATGCTGACGAAGGCGATCTCATGGATGAAGAGTTCGATAGCGAGCCCGACACTTAGAGGAGTCCCAGTCAGTCTTGTGCGACCCTGGATTTGGCCACTGTTTTATATCCGCTTCCGCTACCAAATAAATTCATCGAGCCTCTCCTCGACGCTCGATGAGATGACAGATGTAGAGTCTTGTATTTCTCTCCCCGCTGTGTTTTTCCACCACCAGCCTATCCTTGAGTCAGTAGTATGTCTCCACACCACTGTGTTCTGTCCGCCATTATGTATGATTATTGGCGTGCTTGTAATAATTTGGTTGAGCAACCGTAGTTCGACCCTGTAATATATTTTATGCTACTGGCTTATTGTATCAAGAATTTGTCTGCCAGTGTGGAGGATTTCTCTCATACTGGACTTAAAAGATTGGCTTTTCAATAAATATTTTTATTGGAAAACCGGTCGTGACAAGCTTGGTACCAGAGCTAGGCTGACTGTAGGAAGCCACTAGGTGCGATCGCTAATTGGTTATTAGCCTGATAGAGCTAATTTATATTTTTGCAATGGTAGTCATTTTCTGTCAATCAGCATAAATTTATGATCTGACCCTGCAGAATTTTGCCTACTTTTGTAGATGGCCGACGTCAGCTGCGAGTCTTAGACCTTCGCCAACGTACCCGATGGGTTCGTCAAGCTTCTTTCTTCCATCGTTCAGGTCACGATGGGGCCATCCGTGCACCCAGTCTTCACACTCTACCAGCACCGAGTCAACGACAGTCTGACCATGCACCAGGCCGCGGTGCAGTTCTGGGGAGGGCGTGGTGAGTTACGCCGCTTCCGGTTCGTGGGAAGAGCCATGCCTACGGAGAGGCATGCTATGCAGATGGCAGCCCGCGAGGCGATAGCTCGTCTCAGGGATGTCCTTCCCGTGATGAAGACTCGTCGTTACCGTTATCTTCCGTGCCATGTGCCTTACACCTGTCACTATGCATACTCCTGCCCCAGAGGAGAACGAGACGAGGCTTTTGAGATGCTCATTGAGTATCTCCGGGCCCTGGAGGCAGCCTTCGACAACCTGGTGGACGACTTCGTAGCTACCCGCATGGACTCAGTCCATGGCTGTGCTGCCAACAGGAGGGAGCTCCTACCCATCGCTCCGCCACCGACTTTTGTCTCGTCATCAGCATCTTTTACGCCTACTCGTCGCCTGCCTTCTACCGAAGAATTTAACCAAGTCATTGCACCCACTCCAGCGCGCACTACACCAACCTTCGCGCCCACTCCTGTACGTGTTGCTCCGCCCCTGGCGACCGCTCCGCCTGCTCTGCGCAACACTACACGTATGGAGCCCATTAGCGAGGAGGAGGTCGAGTCCCCAACCTCGCTACGCCTCGCCCTCGGCAGGGCAAGGGAGGTCGTCAACATTTCTGCCTGAGTACGCTTAGCTGCCGTGTGTTGTACCGCTTTGTAAGATATGTGCATAGGCTGGGGGAAGTAGCCTGTTTTTGCATCATGTAGGATCTGGAGAAGTGCACTAGCCTTAATAACATGTCAGGATTAGGTACGCATATCCTGAGTGATGTACTGTATAATTACCGCCCGCGTGTAAGATGTGTAATGAGCAGTCCTTCTCCGTGCGCAAGTCGTTTTATTTTTCTTAAGTAAGCTGAGTTATTTAATTCTATTTGCCAGCTTTATGCATTTTATGGATTTGTTTTTGCGACTCTTTCCGCTTTTCTTATGGGTTTTACAAAATATATCCCCAGAGTGAAAAATGTCTCGTCCTTGGACTCGCTCCATGCCAATTCCATCAGAGGAAAATTATGATGCACAACCCAGCAACGAGTTCACTCAGGGACAGTCAAGCCAACCGGGAAATGAATCGGCACTTTCACAAATGTGCCGCCTTTATGAACAGAGTCAACAACAACATCGTGAAATAATGAACCAAGTCATCAACATGGGAAATCACCATGGACCGTATCAGCAACATTCCAAGTTATCTGAGCTACAGAAGACACGTCCTCAAACATTTTCTCACACTGACAAGCCTCTTGAAGCCGAGGACTGGCTTCGAGATATGGAGAGGAAATTAATTATTGCAAAGTGTTCAGATCTCGAGAAAGTACTATATGCTCCACACTATCTCACAGGAGCAGCCGCATCGTGGTGGGAGAATTTTCTGCACATGCATCCCAACGAAAATGACATAACCTGGGATGATTTCAAGGAAGGTTTCCGTGGTGCACATATTCCTAAGAGTATTATGAAAATCAAGAAGAGAGAATTTGATGACCTCAAACAAAGGAACATGACAGTGTCAGATTACAACAGTCAATTTACCCTATTATCCCGCTACGCCAATGAGGAGCGTATGACTGAAATCAAGAAGATGGAGAAATTCCTTGACGGTCTGGCGCCCGCACTTAAATGCCAACTGGTCGTGCACACTTTTCCTGATTTTAAAACGCTGGTGGACAAGGCCATTACTCTGGAAAATGAGAGACGCAGTCTGGAAGATATCCGCAAGCGAAAAAGGGACTAGACTAACCACACTCGCAATCACCGAAGCAAGATAGATTTTAAAAAGGGTGGGACACCCAAATTCTCATCCAATGTCTCATGCCCAATCAAGAATTTTCATGCAAGGGACAAGGAATTCACCTATCGCCCCGGCGTTACTTGTTACGCTTGTGGAGAAGAAGGGCACTATGCCAAACAGTGCCCCAAGCCAAGGAATTCAACCCCAAAGCCGAACAACGACAGCAATAATTCAGCGCCCAAACGAAACAATTTCAATCCCAACAATAACCACAGGAAGGGTCATCTGAACCACGTAACCAAAGAGGAGGCACAAAATGCTTCGGATATCGTACTCGGTACATTTCCTGTCAACACAATACCTGCAATGGTTTTGTTTGATTCTGGAGCTTCTCACTCTTTCATCTCGAAAAGTTTTGCTTTGCAAAATAATTTTTTGATGCTTCCTTTGGAGAAATCCATAATAATCAAGTCCCCCGGGATTCAGCAAGTTTCTCAGAATTACTGTCAGAATGTGGTCATTGAGTTTGAAGGATTGGAGTTTTACGCAAATCTTATTGTATTGGAAAATAAAGGACTGGATGTCATCCTAGGGATGGATTGGCTAACCACCAATAAAGGTTTTATAGACTGTTTCAACAGGACCGTGATTCTCACACACCACCAAGGGAAGACAATAAGAGTATCAGCCAAGGAAGGAAAAAGACCCCGGCAACCGAGATTAAATAAGGTGGACGTTTCTGAGCTAAACAAGGTTCCAGTAGTGTGTGAATTTCCAGATGTATTCCCTGAAGAGCTGCCAGGCATGCCACCAGATCGAGAAATAGAATTCCGCATTGAGCTAGCACCAGGAACCACCCCCATATACAAGAAACCATACAGAATGGCACCATCCGAGTTGATCGAATTGAAGAAGCAGATAAAGGAATTGCTGGATAAAGGGTACATTCGGGCCAGCTCCTCACCTTGGGGATCACCAATTTTATTTGCCAAGAAGAAGGATGGAACGCTGAGATTGTGTATCGACTATCGAGCACTTAACATGGTCACAGTCAAAAACAAATACCCGATGCCAAGGATAAATGATTTGTTTGATCAACTTGCTCAGGCCAAGGTATTCTCAAAGATTGACTTAAGGTCAGGATACCATCAATTGAAGGTACGAACGGAAGATATCCCCAAAACAGCCTTCACCTCCAGATATGGACTGTACGAGTTCACAGTGATGCCATTTGGATTAACTAACTCCCCGGCATATTTTGTTCACCTCATGAACAAAGTATTTATGAAGTTTATGGACAAATTCGTCGTAGTATTCATCGACGATATTCTGGTATACTCCAAAACACTAGAAGAGCACGCAGAACATCTCAGGATTGTACTAGGAGAGCTAAGGAAACACCAATTGTATGCCAAGTTCAGCAAGTGCGAATTTTGGCTAAGACAAGTAGGTTTTCTAGGCCACGTGCTGACTCAAGACGGTATAGCAGTGGACCCAGAGAAAGTCAAGGCCGTACTTGACTGGAAGTCACCAGCCAGCGTAACAGACATACGAAGTTTCTTGGGAATGGCAGGGTATTACCGCAGATTTATTGAAGGATTTTCCACCATATCCAAGCCTATGACACAGTTACTCAAGAAAGATAAGAAGTTTGAATGGACAGAAGCCTGCGAGAAAAGCTTCCAAGAGCTAAAGCGGAAGTTAACAACAGCACCAGTATTAATTGTACCCGATATACACAAGAATTTTGAAGTATTTTGTGACGCATCCAGAAAGGGTCTCGGATGCGTGTTGATGCAAGAAGGCAAGGTTGTCGCCTACGCTTCAAGGCAACTTCGCAAACACGAGGAAAATCATCCCACTCATGATTTAGAAATGGCAGCAGTTATTCATGCACTCAAGGAATGGAGGCATTTTCTACTTGGGAATCGATGTGAGATATATACGGATCACAAAAGCCTCAAATACATTTTTACGCAGCTAGAACTAAATTTACGGCAACGCCGCTGGTTAGAATTGGTAAAGGATTATGATGTTGGTATCCATTACCATCCAGGGAAAGCAAACGTAGTGGCCGATGCCCTGAGTCGGAACCCCAGCTCCGATGGGAACTATCTGCACAGCTTGAGGCCCGAATTCCATCAAGAATTTGTCAAGCTCAACTTGATAATGGTAGCAGAAGGCACCATATCAAACTTGGAAATACAACCACACCTTGTGGAGAAAATTAAAGAGGCTCAGTCCGGTCACCCCAGCATTGAAGGAATTAAAAGGAAGTTGAGTATGGGCAAGGCCTCGGAATTCGTCATAGACAATGAAGGAATATTATGGTACGGAGAAAGGCTATGCGTGCCAAACATAGAAGACCTTAAACAGCAAGTTTTAACTGAAGCACACACCACTCCATATACGATCCACCCTGGAGGAACCAAAATGTATAAGGATATTCAGGAAAGATTTTGGTGGCATGGTATGAAGAGGGACATAGCCGCTTTCATTGCATGTTGCGACTCATGTCAACGCATAAAAGCTGAACATCAGAGACCAGCCGGACTACTGCAACCTAACAAAATACCTGAGTGGAAATGGGATGAAATAGGGATGGATTTTATTGTCGGATTACCTCGGTCACGACACGGGAATGATGCCATATGGGTCATCACTGACAGGTTGACCAAAGTAGCACACTTTATTCCAGTAAAGACAACCTACACCACTCAGAGGCTTGCCAGGATTTATCTTTCCCGCATAGTCTGTCTGCACGGTGTCCCGAAGACTATAATTTCCGACAGAGGCACTCAGTTTGTCTCAAGATTTTGGGAGCAATTACAACAGGCTCTGGGAACCCAACTAGCCTTCAGTACCGCATACCATCCTCAGACTGATGGACAAACAGAACGCGTAAACCAAGTTTTAGAAGACATGCTGAGAGCATGTGTCCTCACCTATGGAACCAGTTGGGAGGACAGCCTGCCATATGCCGAGTTCGCATACAACAACAGTTACCAGGCCAGCCTGCAAATGGCTCCTTTCGAAGCCCTATACGGAAGGAGATGTCGTACCCCGTTAAATTGGTCAGAGACCGGAGATAGCCGCATCTTCGGACCAGATATGCTCAGAGAAGCCGAGGAAAAAAGTCAAGCTAATCAGGGACCGACTTAAGACCGCTCAAAGTCAATAGAAAAGTTATTATGATCAGAAACATCGTAGGGTCAGCTTCGAACCCGGTGAATTCGTATACTTGAGAGTATCCCCGATGAGAGGATTGCAACGGTTTAAGATTAAAGGAAAATTAGCACCAAGATTCATTGGACCATTTTGCATAGTGGCACGAAGAGGCACTGTAGCCTACCAGCTAGACTTACCCGAAGACTTGTCCGACATTCACGACGTGTTCCACGTCTCTCAATTAAGGAAGTGCATAAGCAACCCAGAGAAACAAGTATCTCATGAGAACATTGACATATAGCCAAACCTCACTTATCGAGAACGTCCCATAAGAATATTAGAGGAGTCTGAAAGGAGGACCCGACAGAAAACCATCAAGTTTTTCAAAGTCCAGTGGAGCAATCACACCGACAGTGAAGCAACCTGGGAAAGCGAGGATTTTCTTCGGACAGAGCATCCACACTTATTTAAGGATCAGCTGAAATCTCGGGGACGAGATTTTTCCTAAGGGGGTAGGTGTTGTGACACTCCAAAATTTTTACTTTGGTTTTCAGCAAAAACTTTGTGTTTTTTTTGAAAAGAGGCCATTTAAAATTTTCCAGAAAACCTTCCTCTTAAGAAACTTTCTTTTCTTTGGCAAGGTTTTTATTCTGGCTTCAAACTTTGGTGTTTGACCTTTTGAAACTTCTTCTCTGTTGGTTCTCTCTCAAAATTATTTTTGGGAGTTTAATCTTTTTCTTTTAAAAAGAACTCCAGGAAATTTGGGATTTTCATATCTTGGAACCACCATGACTTGGCATTCTTGCCCATGTGGTAAAACCCCTCCAAAACCTCCCCTACAACTTGTGATCAACCTAAATTCTCTGTCCCAACTAATCCAAACTGGTTTTGGATTTTTATTCCAATTATTTTTCCCTCAATTCAATTCTGAAAATTATTTGGAGCCTGAGAGATTTTCAAAGCAAGTGCCCTATTGCATTTGAGTTTTGACCTCAAACCAATTCTCCTGGATTGTCCTTTGAACCCACAACCCAAAACCATCTTGATCCACTCCTCCTCTTTTCAAATTTTTCAAAATTCAGTCTCTGCAAGTTTGGACCAGATTTGCCAAATTTGGTGAAATTCATATCTACACTCCTCCAAAAATTCCACCAAAATTCAGGCAGCCTATTTGAGCAAGGAGAAGCCACTCCACCAAAAATCAGCTCAAGGAAAAATCACCAGAGGCCAATTTCATTCGGTCGAACACCTGGTGGGCACTGTTACTGTTCATAGTTCAGAAAATTCAGTTTTCAGTGTCATCTTCAGTCCGTCAGTTTCAGTCACGCGGCCACAGTGCCCTTGGCACGTTCCTCGCCGCCTCTTCCTCTTGTCCGAAGCTGCACACGCGTGCGTGGAGCCTTCCTGGCGTCGGTAGCGCGCTGGCTCGCCCTCGCCGGCATCTTCTGCAGCGTCGGGACCTCCCGTGGCGGCCGACAGGAGGCACACCACGGCAGAACGCCGTTCCGCGCCGCCCATCGCTCCCTGGCTCTCCGCGTGGCCTCATGCACGCCAGCGCACGCCCGTAGCACAGCCACCGTGGCCGGCAAGGACGGAACGCGCTCTCCGCCGCCGACGGGCCCGCACCATCACCGTTCCGTCGAGCTCGCCCTTAACACCCAAACCCCGGCCAGTTCAACACCAAAACGGACCCGTTGGACCTCCGTGATGATGCTCGACCCCCTAACCACCCCGACCGAGCACTGCGCCACCGTAATCGCTCGCCGGTGATCCTCGTTCACGGCAACCGCCTCGGACCACCTATATAAAGGGGTCCCGAGCTCACTCTCGTGCACGCAGCACCTCCACTACTCACCAATACCCCGCCAGGCCACTAGGGGGACCTCGAGGAGGTCTCCTCCCCCAGCTCCGGCCGCCTCGCCCCGCCTCGGCCTCCCGCTCGATTCACTTCGGTGAGGCCACCTCCGGCGCCCAAACCTCGTCCGTAGCCCTCTCTTGCACCCAGTAGTCTAACCCCCACCTCAATTTAATCTTTGCAGCCCTCTCCGACGAGCTCCATCCACGCCCGAACCACCGTCCGCCGGAGTTGAGACCGCCGTCGACGTGCTGCTCACCGGCGACCAACACCACCACCCACCGTTGCGGAAGGACACGGTGAGCACATTGGTAACCTCTGATCCCCATGCCTCGCCGTGGATCGCCGCCGGCGACCACAGCAGCTCTCGGGCGCCGACGAGCCTCGTCCCTCCCATTTGAAAATTTAAGCATGACAAGTGGGACCCACTGTCAGCCTCTCTGTCCTTTCAAAACGAAGCGTTATCTGAAAACGCCTTCTGCCAAATGCGTTTTCTCTTCGGGCTGGCGTAATCGCTACCGAAGCGTTTTCTGCTTTTATAAACTAGCCCCTGGAAATCTTCTGTTTCATTACAGATAAGTCCCTGGACAAAAACCCTTATAACTTTTAATCAGAAAAGTATTTTTGATTGATTCTTTTTCTGTTCTCTTTAAAATTTTGTCTAGTTTTTTATCAGATTTATTTGAAAAATATTTGGTTTACCTTCTGTGCACTCCTTGGTATTTACGTTAGCGCATATATTTTCTTTAAAACGTAGATACCGAAGGAGGTGACGGAGCCGCGAACTTCACCGAGCTAGGCTCCGACTACTCTGAACCAGGCAACCATGTTTGAACTTTTGATATGATGAGTGTCTTGGCATGTTTTGCATTTAGTTAGTTTCATGGCATGCCGGTGAGTATACCGATGAACGTTATTTTATGTGATAATGAGGTAAGTGAGTTCGATGATCCATACGAGGATGAATGTGAATATGAATGGCCATGTGTTGGCATGAGGATGGGTACGACGGCAGTGTTGTAGCATGCCAGTCTTACGCCAGACTATGTGACTTCAGTGTCAAACCATATCGGTCCAGTACCTATCATTTCCTTCCTTGTACTACCACATGTTTTCCGCAAGGAATATGGTTTAGTAAGTTCCAAACCGCTTTCATGGTACACACAAAGAGGAGAGGCCGTGATGATGGTTCCATGGCCCTGGATTAAAGCCAGTCATCCGGTCAGGGGGCATGGGTGTTTCCGGTTGGGACCGAGAGGGGGGCACCCCTTAGAGCGCGCGTATATAAATTTGATCCCATGCTATTCGAGATTGTGATCTCCCCGTCTCAAAAGTTTTTCTTGGACGATGACTAGGGTGATTCCTAGCATCGAGAGGTAGGATGGGTGTGTACCGGTTAGCTGTGTTTTCTTCTGAAATACCGTAAACGGAACTAGTCCTTCGTGACTACGGAAATCCGTTGACTGTGGGAAAAATTTTGTACAAACTCTGCAGAGTCATATATTCCTCCAAATCATCTCTTCCATGTCAAGTTTCATTCCTTCTTATCCTAATCAATTGTCAGCTTTGATGACAGAGACTCCGGTGAATCGCATGAGTGCTAAGTCCGGTTAAATGATCACTC
>NC_041385.1:170828773-170849247 GCF_002162155.2 Triticum dicoccoides
GGCATTTCTTTTAAAGCCCTTTATGTGATGTCGCTCAGACGTCCGACTGTGGCATTTCTTTTTAAAGCCCTTTCTGCGATGTCGCTCAGACGTCCGACTGTGGCATTTCTTTTAAAGCCCTTTATGTGATGTCGCTCAGACGTCCGACTGTGGCATTTCTTTTTAAAGCCCTTTCTGCGATGTCGCTCAGACGTCCGACCGTGGCATTTCTTTTAAAAGCCCTTTATGTGGTGTCGCTAAGATGCCCGACTGTGGCATCATTTTCCTTATTTTTATTTGTTCACCTTTCGAGGCGTCGCTTCAGACACCCGATCGGTCCTTATTTATGTTCTATGGAATTTCAGGCGGACTACCGCCCTTTTCCCTTTTTACTTACCCGTTATGCCAGTTTTATTTATTGTGCATTAAGGAATTAATCATGTTGCATCCATGCATGCATTTGTTATATCTTACGTCCGAACTGTCTTGCGAGTACTTTCAAAGTACTCACTGGCTTGTTGATTTGGCCAGATGCTGACGAAGGCGATCTCATGGATGAAGAGTTCGATAGCGAGCCCGACACTTAGAGGAGTCCCAGTCAGTCTTGTGCGACCCTGGATTTGGCCACTGTTTTATATCCGCTTCCGCTACCAAATAAATTCATCGAGCCTCTCCTCGACGCTCGATGAGATGACAGACGTAGAGTCTTGTATTTCTCTCCCCGCTGTGTTTTTCCACCACCATCCTATCCTTGAGTCAGTAGTATGTCTCCACACCACTGTGTTCTGTCCGCCATTATGTATGATTATTGGCGTGCTTGTAATAATTTGGTTGAGCAACCGTAGTTCGACCCTGTAATATATTTTATGCTACTGGCTTATTGTATCAAGAATTTGTCTGCCAGTGTGGAGGATTTCTCTCATACTGGACTTAAAAGATTGGCTTTTCAATAAATATTTTTATTGGAAAACCGGTCGTGACACGGTCGAACACCATTGCAAATTTGTCTGGCAGCCTCAGAGATGACGATTGAAAGCTAAGTGTTGAAACTTGAAACACCCAAACTAACTCAAGTCGGTTTGGTTGTTTGAAAATTTGAAAACTTCGCTTTAATCCTCATCGCAAAGGCTGCCAGACAAATTCGCCAAGGTGTTCGACCGTCATCGGCCACCAGAACTATTGTTGCGGGACGCCGGGCGCCGGCTTCACTTGTGGGATGTGGATCTAGTGTTCAACGCCGACCGCCTCATGTACCTTGCACCGATGGTAGTTGCCATTTAGTTTACCCAGGGACGAGCGGGTTAGAGGGTTCCTCGGTGTCGATGGTATCGTAAATAGCAAGTATCGTCAGTGCGAGGTACATGTGGTCGTCGGTGTCGAATACTTGCTATGTTATTCATCTTTCGATTCAAATATGCAGTTATTTCGACACTGCGAGGGTCTAGTGTTCGACGAGCTCCGCCCCTGCGTTCGTTGGTGAGCATAAATGACATCTCCTCCTCCCCCCTTCATTTGCTCTATTCTGGTCTTCATGCCGATGAAACTTGCTAGCTATAGGTGTCAATCATCAGTATGCGTAACCACTATGTGTCTCCCGTTCGAAACGGTTACATCTATAAATACGCATGCATTTGCATATTTATAATCGTGATTCTTTCGAATTGTCCAACGTTATCCATGGACAGCCCGAGTATGTGTAGATTGGGTTCCTTTTCTCATATGCTCAGCTCCGAATCCGATGCAGAATTTTGTTAGTGCCTCCCTTATTCTCTGGGTACACATCATCTCTGCTTATTGCCGAGACGTGTATCAGGAGAACGGCGGGGAGGTGCTGCCGAAATTTTGCATCGGATCCGGAGCAGAGCATGGGAAAATGAACCCGATCTACACATACTCGGGTGGGACTAGGACCTATCCTTACCTATTAGCGTGTAGGTTGCATGGACGTAATAAAACAAACAAACTCCATTAACTGATGGATATGGTTTGCCTAATTATGTATATATTTCTTGTGTGTCTAGTAGGAAGTCAATATGAGTGATCGTGCATGGATGTACACCGGTTACACTTGTCAGTATGTTTGGACCGAGGAATGGTTAACAAAAACTAAGGGGTTTGTTAGAGCCGCATTTGCAAATGGCCAGAAATTTAGTTGGTGCCCCTGTGTCCGGTGCGACAACTATAATCAGAGGGACGAGCTTGAAATGAGTAAACACCTGCAGAAGTTTGGTTTTACGCCTGGTTACACGGTCTGGACATTCCATGGTGAGTCTGCCCAACGTGCCAGAGCCGAGGTGGTTCATCGTCGCACCGACGAGCATGGTACCGGGACCGCAAACATAGTGCAAGACTTTGACGATGCTCGGGACTCGGACGAGGAGATGGAGGAAGCTGCAATGGCCTTCACTAAAATGTTGGAGTCCTCAAAACATCCTCTCCACGAGCACACTGAGCTTTGTCAGCTGGATGCCATCTCACAAATAATGGCTTTGAAGGCTCAATTCAACTTGGGCAGAGAATGCTACGACACGATGATGACAGCTTTCGGACGATTTCTACCCAAAGGCCATGTGCTACCTCCAAACCTGTACCAGTCAGACAAAATCCTCCGTGCTCTTAATTAAGATGCCCTATGAGAAGATACATGCCTGTGAGAAAGGATGTGTCTTATTTAGGCTTCAGTATGAGGACTTGAACTATTGTCCCATTTGCAATTCTTCCAGGTATGTTGTGGTAGACAATGGTATGGGTGAGAAGATGCAGACCAAAATACCCATTAATGTTCTTCGGTATATGCCAATCATACCAAGACTTCAACGTATTTTCATGGTCGAAGAGACGACCAAATAGATGACATGGCACAACACGGGCAAAAGAACCAAACTAGATGCACATGGGAATGTGATGATGGTGCACACATCGGATGATGAAGCGTGGAAGCGCTTCGATGCATTACATAAGGAAAAAACGGCAGATCCAAGGCATCCTCGAGTCGCCGTCAGCACAGATGGGTTCATTGTGTTTGGTCAGATGGCAGCCCCATACAGCTGTTGGCCCGTGTTTGTCATTCCACTCAATCTCCCCCCGGGCAGATTATGCAAAGAAAGAACATTTTCCTGACGTTGATAATTCCAGGGCCCAACTATCCGGGGAAGAATATGAATGTGTACATGCAGCCGCTTAAGGACGAGTTGCAAGAAGCTTGGGATAATGGGTTCAAGACATATGACGCCTTCATGTACTCGATGCATGACTTGCCGGCGTATGCGCTATTCATTGGCTGGTGTGTGCATGGAAGGTTCCCGTGCCCCACATGCAAGGGAGCTCTTGAGTTTCGTTGGCTGATGGCGGGGCACAAGTATAGTTGCTTCGACTTGCATAGACAGTTTCTAGATCCTCGCCATAAGTTCAGGAAATACAAGAAGAACTTCATGAAAGGTAGAGTTGTCAAACACTCTGCACCACCCGCGTTGACAGGCCAACAGACCCTAGATCAGATAAACGCTCTCGAGCCAGATCCAGAGCGTCCAGGGTATTTCAAGGGGTATAATAAGGAACACGCATGGACTCACAAGACATGCTTCTGGGATCTGCATTACTTCAAAGACCTCCTTTGCCCACACAACATCGACGTGATGCACACTGAAAAGAATATCGCCAAAGCCATTTTTGGTACATTGTTCGGTATAGAGGGGAAATCAAAGGATAATACTAAGGCTAGAGACAATCTAGAGGAGCTCTGTGATAGACCGTTACAAAACATGCAAGAACCGAAAGGAAAGTGGAACTGGAAGAAGCCAAAGGCATGGTTCAATCTTGGAAGGCCAGCTATGAAGGAAATTATTTTGTGGGTGAAAATGCAGTTGGTGTTCCCTGATGGGTATGAAGCAAATCTAAAGAGGGGAGCGAGTCTTGATAAATTGGAAATATTTGGTCTAAAAAGTCATGATTGGCACATATGGATAGAGCGGATAATGCCGGTGATGTTGCGTGGCTTCACCCCTGAGGATGAATGGCTAGTACTGGCAGAGTTGAGCTATTTCTTCCGTGTTCTTTGTGCAAAAGAACTATTCCCTGGCCTCCTAGAAGAAATGGAACAGTTGGCGCCGGAGTTGATCTGCAAGTTAGAGATGATCTTTTCGCCAATCTTCTTTAATCCAATGAAACACTTGATTTTGCATATCCCGACCGAGGCACGATTGGGCAGGGCCCGTGCAAAATCGTTGGTGCTACTCAACTGATAGGATGCAGAAGACGCTTCGAGCAAAATGTAAAAATAAACGTAGAATAGAAGCATCGATGGCCGAGGCATTCATCACTGAGGAGGCGTCAAACTTCGTGACAGCACACTACGAAGCCAAAAATCATCATTTGCATAATCCGAAGCCTCGGTACAATGCTGACAAGCCTACAAAGGGTCAATCCAACCTCATCCTCTTCAAAGGGAATCTTGCACCATCTAGTGCTTGGAAACCAGTATCGTTGGATGTTGAAGAATGGCGGACCATTTCGCTGTATCTCTTTAAGAACCTAATAGAAGTGTGGTCGTACATCGAGTAAGATCTCGTTACATTGTTTCGCAACTTCTAATTTCTTTGAACTGCTCTTATTCCTGGGTATTTGATGCAGTCGATACGTCACCATATTCTCGTATGGAGCCGTGATCCAAAAAGATTCCGTTGAAGAGTATGAGCTTCTGGCAAAGCAAGGAGGCGAATATCCCGGTTTCATCTCTTGGTTCAAAAAAAACGGTAATTTCCATTAGACCCTTTCATTTCTTTGGCTAATTTGTGACTAATGCAACAATCCTTTCTTATTAAACTTGTAGGCTATTTCAGAGATTATGGATGCTGAATTGAGACAAGTAGCTAATGGTTTTGACTATAAGGTCTGTTCATTTGACAATTACGACATCAACTGGTATCGCTTTCGTACCTATGGCATAGAGCTATCTATGGCCGACCTAAAGTCTACAAATTGTTGTGTCTCTGCTATCAACGAAGGAGGTGTCGAGTATTATGGAAGAGTTGAAGCAATTTATGAACTTCAATTCTATGGTGATAACCCACCAAACGTCGTACTCTTCAGATGTTATTGGTTCCAGCCCAGGGAGACTAGAAGGACTCATGAACATATAGGGCTAGTCAAAATCAAACAAAGCATCCATTTGGATGTTCCCGATGTCTATATTACGGCTCAACGAGCAACCCAAGTTTTCTATCTACCGTGGGTCTGTCAAAGTGATCCCAATCTCAATGGTTGGGATGTCGTTTATGAAGTGTCGCCACGTGTTAGACCACCTCCCCCCAATGAAGAGGATTATGAACATCACATTAACTAAGACACATATGACGAAGGAGAATTCTTACAAGAAACACATCTTGCAAAAAAACGTTTCAAGAAACGCTCTACTCCACCCTAGACCATTGAAGTAGACAACGATAGTGAATCCGGAGCCGGAACAAGAAGAGCCGGAAGAAGAAGAAGTTACTGTTGCAGATGACCTGTCAATGCTTGAACGATTACGTAAAGGTGGACTTCCACATGATGATGCATTTATTAATGATGATGGTGAGCACATCATTACTGATAGTGATGATGATGATGCATTTATTAATGATGATGATGAGCACATCATTACCGATAGTGATTCTTAGGTATTCAAATTTTTATGTTGTACTTTGTATGATTTATATAGTTGGTATGTATAATTTTCTTACTTTCTATGATTGTTTCTTATACATAGTGCCATGGTCTTGATATCCGTCCCCGTCGGCCCTCGCCTGCTTTATGATTTGGATGTGGTAAATTCTCTTTCATAACTATTTGTTGCATTCCGCATTTATGACAATTATGGCCATCAAGTTGACATAGAGATATTTTAATCTAGGAGGTATGTGAACCGGAATTTGAAACCGACCCTCTTGTCAAGAAGTTAATTTTAGTTGAAAAAGAAAATGAGTATTTGAAAGAAAAAATTAAAAGAATTGAAGAAGAGAAGATGACATTGGATTTGTATGTTGCCGATGTCATCGATGATCACAAGATGAAGATGAATGCAATGCGCTTGAAGATGGATGCAATGCGCCTGAAGCTTAAGAAGATTAGAAAATATGCCATTGATAACGAGGCTTGGTATCATTATGCCGTTGGATCAATTGTTACCTTAGTTGCGATCTTCATCATATTTGTTGTGATGAGGGTAAGTTTTCTCTAATGTTTTGCTTTGCAAATGGATACTTAGCTTATTTTCCTTCTAAATGGCATAATTACCTAAGTTATATAAAAAATGAGCTATACTTAGCTTATTCAGTTCATTTATGACATACTCAGCATACTTAGGTCAAAAATGGCATGATAATCTTTGTTACGTCCTAAATGATATAGACTTAGCTTATTTTCCTCGAAAATGACATAATAACCTTACTATGCTCCAAAATGACATATTTACCTAGCTTAGCTCTAAAATGACCTACACTTAGCATTTTTACCTAGCTTAGCTCTAAGAAGAGGAGAGGAGAGAAAGAAAGAGAAGAAAACATCTTCTTCTTCTTCTAACTAGTCTTCTTCTTCTACTACTTCTTCTTCTAACTTTCATCTTTCCCAATTTGTAGATTTGCTTTACATGTGGAAAGCTTGGATTCATGGAGTGTACTATTCTTCTGGTGCTTCCTTGTTGTTTATGAAAACTTGTTTGGATATGTATGTCTATATGGATATGTTGTTGGAAACTTGTTTGTGGTTATGTATATATGGATATGTTGGACTTTGTTGAACTATGTTGTTGGATTTGATCAAATATGTTGTTCGACATGCTGTTGGATATGTATGCATGTATATCTGTGTTTCAAACCATGTCTAATTAATTGGATTTAAATTAAAATAGGGGATGTGTAGCCTCTTTGCCGTCAGCTAGCCGATGGCAAAGAGGACACATGGCAGTCACCTATGCAAACTGGCAACACTGGCTGCCTATTTGGTCATTTTGCCATCTGCAAGCGGACGGCAAAGTGACAAAATAGGCCTGGAAAACGGGGCCATCTATGTCGTCTGCTGGCCAATGGCATAGCTGGCCACGTGGCAGCATCCTAGTGCTGCCCTAGCTAAGATCTTTGTCGTCCGTCAGCGGACAGCAAAGAGCTTTGCCTCTTTGCCATCGGCTAGCGGACGGAAAAGAACATTGTTAACCGCCTAACGGCCCTTACCTCACACAGCTGTCGTCCGTCGTCATTGCCGTCTGCTGGCCTTAGATGGCTGACGGCACAATCCTTTGCCGCCCGTTTCTACAAAGTGGACGGCAAAGAAGGCCTTTGTTGGCACATGTTCAGCCGGACGGATTGCCGTCCGCTGGCTGGTGATATCTACTACACAACCTTCTTCTTGTAGACGTTGTTGGGCCTGCAAGTGCATAAGTTTGTAGGACAGTAGCAAATTTCCCTCAAGTAGATGACCTAAGGTTTATCAATCCGTAGGAGGCGTAGGATGAAGATGGTCTCTCTCAAGCAACCCTGCAACCAAATAACAAAGAGTCTCTTGTGTCCCCAACACACCCAATACAATGGTAAATTGTATAGGTGCACTAGTTCGGCGAAGAGATTAAGATACAAGTGCAATATGGATGGTAGATATAGGTTTTTGTAATTTGAAATAATAAAAATGGCAAGGAAACAAGTGGTAAAAGTGAGCGTAAACGGTATTGCAATGATAGGAAACAAGGCCTAGGGTTCATACTTTCACTAGTGCAAGTTCTCTCAACAATAATAACATAGATAGATCATATAACAATCCCTCAACATGCAACAAAGATTCACTCCAAAGACACTAATAGCGGAGAAAAAACGTAGAGATTATGGTAGGGTATGAAACCACCTCAAAGTTATTCTTTCGGATCGATCTATTAAAGAGTTTGTACTAGAATAACACCTTAAGACACAAATCAACCAAAACCCTAATGTCACCTAGATACTCCATTGTCACCTCAAGTATCCATGGGCATGATTATACGATATGCATCACACAATCTCAGATTCATCCAACCAACACAAAAGTACATCAAAGAGTGCCCCAAAGTTTCTACCGGAGAGTCAAGAACGTGTGCCAACCCCTATGCATAGGTTCATGGGCAGAACCCGCAAGTTGGTCACCAAAACATACATCAAGAGGCACATGATATCCCATTGTCACCATAGATAAGCACGGCAAGACATACATCAAGTGTTCTCATAAAAGACTCAATCCGATAAGATAACTTCAAAGGGGAAACTCAATTCATCACAAGAGAGTAGAGGGGGAGAAACATCATAAGATCCAACTACAATAGCAAAGCTCGGGATACATCAAAATCGTGCTATAGAGGGAACACAAGAGAGAACACGAGAGAGAGAGAGAGAGAGAGAGAGAGAGAGAGAGAGAGAGAGAGATAAAACACATAGCTACTGGTACATACCCTCAGTCCCGAGGGTGAACTACTCCCTCCTCATCATGGAGAGCGCCGGGATGATGAAGATGGCCACCGGTGAAGGATCCCCCCTCCGGCAGGGTGCCGGGAAGGGCTCCCGAGAGGTTTTGGTGGCTACAGAGGCTTGCGGCGGCGGAACTCCCGATCTATCTTCTCCGTGGATGTTTTTAGAGTACGTGGGACTATATAGGCAAAAGAAGTCGGTCGGGGGTGCTCGAGGGGCCCACGAGACAGGGGGGCTTGCCCAGTAGGGGGGGCGTGCCCAGTAGGGGGGCGCGCCCTCCTATCTCGTGGCCTCCTCGAGGATCTTCTGACGTGGACTCCAAGTCTCCGGGATCATATTGTTCCAAAAAATCACGCTGCCGAAGGTTTCATTCTGTTTGGACTCCGTTTGATATTCCTTTTCTTCGAAATACTGAAACAGGCAATAAAACAGCAATATGGGCTGGGCCTCCGGTTAATAGGTTAGTCCCAAAAGTAATATAAAAGTGTATAATAAAGCCCATAATCATTCAAAACACATAGTAATATAGCATGAATGCTTCATAAATTATAGATACATTGGAGACGTATCAGCATCCCCAAGCTTAATTCCTACTCGTCCTCGAGTAGGTAAATGATAAAGAAAGAATTTATGAAGTGTGAATGCTAGAAGGTGCACAAGTTTGATCAATGATAATTTCAATCACCCTTTCTAGCATGATAATATGTCATAAGAGTAGTTCATCTCATAAAACTTCTCACGATAAAGTAACAAGCAATTCACATGTCAAAGCATAGACCATAAACTTTCTTGAGAACTAGCAAACTTCATTCTCAGTCATCAAACAATTGCAATTCATCTTATTTTCAAGAATAACAAACTCCACATACTCAACTATCATATAGTCTTCTACAATTGCTAACACTCACGCAATACTTGTGGTTATGGAGTTTTAATCAGACACAGAGAAAGATTGGGGCTTATAATGTTGCCTCCACCTTTGGTGATGTCAACAATAATAGTTCATGATAACGTACATCCAATTGGATATATATATATATATATATATATATATATATATATATCAGGATCACCCTAACACAAAGTGCTTGCCAAAGGATAAAATGAAAAAGGGAAAGGTGAAGATCACCTTGACTCTTGCATAAAGTAAAAGATAGGCCCTTCGCAGAGGGAAGCAGAGGTTGCCATGCGCTTTTAGGGTTGGATACACAAAATCTTAATGCGAACGAACGTCACTTTATATTGCCCCTTGTATATGGACCTTTATTATGCAGTCCGTCGCTTTTATTGCTTCCATAAAAAGTTTGTACAAAGCTTATTTTCTACACACTAATAAGTCATGCATATTTAAAGAGCAATTTTTATTGCTTGCACCGATGACAACTTACTTGAAGGATCTTACTCAATCCATAGGTAGATATGGTGGACTCTCATGGCAAAACTGGGTTTAAGGATATTTTAAAGCACAAGCAGTATCTCTACTTGGTGCTAGGAATTTTGGCTAGCATGAGGGGGAAAGGCAAGCTCAACATGTTTGAATGATCCATGACAATATACTTTAACTGAGATGTGAGAAAACATAACCCATTACATTGTCTTCCTTGTCCAACATCAACTCTTTAGCATGTCATACATAATGAGTGCTCACAATTATAAAAGATGTCTATGATAATATATTTATATGTGAAATCTCTCTTCCTTCAATATTCTTTCATGAATTGTTCAAATGACTAATACAATGCTTGCTAACCGTCAATAAATTTACAACCTCTACTTCTTAGATGTGAAATCATAACTCCCCATGGGATAAGAAAATGAAACATATATAATTTCAGATTTATGACATTCAACTTATTCAACCATTTACTCATAGGATATAAGTGAAGCACACGAGTAAATGAAAAACTACTCCAAAAAGATATAAGTGAAGATCAATGAGTAGCTAAATAATTATGCAACTATGCGAAGACTCTCTCTCAATAAAGAATTTCAGATCTTGGTATCTTATTCAAACAGCAAGAAAAAGAAAATAAAATGACATTGCAAGGGTAGCACAACTCATGTGAAGAAGCAAAAACTTAGGCTCAACCGATACTAACCGATAGTTGTTGAAGAGGAAAGGTGGGATGCCTACCGGGGCATCCCCTAGCTTAGATGCTTGAGACTTCTTGAAATATTATCTTGGGGTGCCTTGGGCATCCCCAAGCTTGAACTTTTGTGTCTCTTAAATTCCTCTCGTATCATGGTTTCTTTTTATCAAAAAGCTTCATTCACAACAAACTCAACAAGAACTCGTGAGATAGGTTAGTATAAACCAATGCAAAACCTTATCATTTTATACTGTAACAAATCACTTAAATAATTATTCAACATTGCATACTAAATGCCTCTACATATTTAATACTCCTATCCTCAAATAGAATCATTAAACAAGCAAACATATGCAAACAATGCAACTATAACAGCAATCTGCCAAAACAGTACAGTCTGTAAATAATGCAAGAATATCAATACTTCCCTGACTCCAAAAATTATGAAATAAAACTCCAACTGTAATAAATTTATAATATCTTAATATGCAAAAATATTCAACGTTATACCATTCTCTGACTTTTCTAGGGAATTTTTGCAACAGCCGTAAACTTTCTGTTTTCAAACAGCAACATGTATGCTAGCAAAATAAGCATGGCAAAGGCTATCCTTGACATTTTTATTGAAACTAAAGAGGCAAAACATTATTCTAACTAACATAAAACAAAAACTAACAAAATAAAGTGACGCTCCAAGCAAAACACATATCATGTGGTGAATAAAAATATAGCTCCAAGTAAGGTTACCGATGAACCAAGACGAAAGAGGGGATGCCTTCCGGGGCATCCCCAAGCTTAGGATCTTGGTTGTCCTTGAATATTACCTTGGGATGCCTTGGGAATCCCCAATCTTAGGCTATTTCCACTCCTTATTCCATAGTCCATCGAATCTTCACCCAAAACTTGAAAACTTCAACCACACAAAACTCAAAACAAAACTCGTAAGCTCCGTTAGTATAAGAAAATAAAACCACCACTTAGGTACTATAATGAACTCATTCTAAATTCATATTGGTGTAATATCTACTGCATTCTAACTTCTCTATGGTTCATACCCCCCGATACTACTCATAGATTCATCAAAATAAGCAAACAACACATAGAAAACAGAATCTGTCAAAAACAGAACAGTCTGTGGTAATCTGTATCAAAAGTATACTTCTGGAACCCCAAAAATTATGAAATAAATTGATGGACCTTAGGAATTTGTATATTAATTATATTAAAAAAGAATCAACCTAAAAGCACTCTCCAGTAAAAAATGGCAGCTAATCTCGTGAGCGCTAAAGTTTCTGTTTTTCACAGCAAGATCACATAAACTTCACCCAAGTCTTCCCAAAGGTTCTACTTGGCACTTTATTGAAACAAAAGCTATAAAACATGATTACTACAGTAGCATAATCATGTGGACACACAAATACAGTAAGGGTAAATATTGGGTTGTCTCCCAACAAGCGCTTTTCTTTAATGCCTTTTTAGCTAGGCATGATGATGGCAATGATGCTCACAAAAAAGATAATAATTGAAACATAACAGGAGCATCATGAAGCATATGACTAGCACATTTAAGTCTAAGCCACTTCCTATGCATAGGGATTTTGTGAGCAAACAACTTATGGGAACAATAATCAACAAGCATAGGAAGGTAAAACAAGCATAGCCTCAAGATTTTCAACACATAGGGAGGAAACTTGATATTATTGCAACTCCTACAAGCATAAGTTCCCCCCTCATAATAACTTTCGGTAGCATCATGAATGAATTCAACAATATAACCAGCACCTAAAGCATTCTTTTCATGACCTACAAGCATAGAAAATTTACTACTCTCCACATAAGCAAAATTCTTCTCATCCGGAATACTAGGAGTATCATAAGAGACTTGAACACTAAAAATTGTTTCCACATTAAAAGAGTAATGTTCAGAAAAAGGGTAATCATAATCATGAGAAGATTTGTAAATATAATCATCACTACTTTTATAGCATAAGTTTCATCACAATAATCATCATAAGTAGCAACTTCGTTCTCATCATAATCGATTGAAACCTCTCCCAAGATAGTGGAATCATCACTAAATAAAGTTGACACTCTTCCAAATCCACTTTCATATTCATCACAATAAGATTCAACATCCTCCAAAATAATGGGATCACTACTTCCTAAAGTTGACACTCTTCCAAACCCACTTTAATCAATATAATCATCATAGGTAGGAGGCATGCTATCATCATAACAACTTTGCATATCAAAACTTCGGATGCTAAAAATATCATCCTCACTAAACGTAGCATCCCCAAGCTTGGGACAAACATTAATTTCAGCAAATATATTCTCAAATATTTCATACTCATCAAACATAGCTTCCCCAAGCTTGGGCCCTTTCATATCATAAGCATAATCACTCTCACCATTAAAAATATGGATAGCACCAATAGTAATGCAATTATCATCATCACAATGAATAGTAGGAGCAACATTATTTGGGAGGGATACCTTTTTACCTTTGTTGCTCCTTCTCTTTTTCTTCTTCACATTATGTGTAGGTTCAACCTTCCTCTTTGAGCTCCTTATTGATGAGATTGGTTGAATAGAAAGCTCCTCCTCATTACCTGATTCATCATAAGAAATAATAGGAGGATATTGGGAGGTCTCTTCCCTTTCATTAGTATTCTCATCATCTTCCATTTGCTTCCTTTTCTTTAGGTAATTGGCAATATAAGGATTTTCAATGCAATTCTCTGCACAAAACCAATAAATCCTTTCTAGATCAATATCAAGGAATTTCTTATGGGCAAATTCTGGAAGGTCTTTAAGTAAACGTTTCAACTCTTCATAACCCAAAAGCAAACTAAGTTCATTATAATGAGCAAGGGAGATCAAATCATCACAATTTTTAGACACGATTCGATCATGAAACAATTTGCACAGGAGATGTAAATGACCACGTTCATTGCAAAGTTCACAAGTACGGTAAAGGAATTTTAAATTTTCAGCACTCACACCTAGCCTTTCATGCAACCATTTATTTTATAAATGCTTATGCCTCTTGCAATAAATATCTTCTCTATTTGGTGTGTTCATGCAAACTTGCACTCCACAAAAGTTGACATGCTCATAAGATATATTTTCATCATGACTAGAGCAATCATCATTAGTACTATGGATATCAAGGAGTTTATACTAACAACATTGCAATCATGCTCATCATTCAAAGATTTAGTACCAAGCATTTTAAAGCATTCTTTTTCTAGCACTTGAGCACAATTTTCCTTTCCTTCAAACTCACGAAAGATATTAAAAAGATGAAGCGTATGAGACAAACTCAATTCCATTTTTTTGTAGTTTTCTTTTATAAACTAAACTAGTGATAAAACAAGAAACAAAAAGATTCGATTGCAAGATCTAAAGATATACCTTCAAGCGCTAACCTCCCCGGCAACAGTGCCAGAAAAGAGCTTGATGTCTACTACACAACCTTCTTCTTGTAGACGTTGTTGGGCCTGCAAGTGCACAGGTTTGTAGGACAGTGGCAAATTTCCCTCAAGTGGATGACCTAAGGTTTATCAATCCGTAGGAGGCGTAGGATGAAGATGGTCTCTCTCAAGCAACCCTGCAACCAAATAACAAAGAGTCTCTTGTGTCCCCAACACACCCAATACAATGGTAAATTGTATAGGTTCACTAGTTCGGCGAAGAGATTAAGATACAAGTGCAATATGGATGGTCGATATAGGTTTTTGTAATCTGAAATAATAAAAACAGCAAGGAAACAAGTGGTAAAAGTGAGCTTAAACGGTATTGCAATGATAGGAAACAAGGCCTAGGGTTCATACTTTCACTAGTGCAAGTTCTCTCAACAATAATAACATAGATAGATCATATAACAATCCTTCAACATGCAACAAAGAGTCACTCAAAGACACTAATAGCGGAGAACAAACATAGAGATTATGGTAGGGTACGAAACCGACTCAAAGTTATTCTTTCGGATCGATCTATTAAAGAGTTCGTACTAGAATAACACCTTAAGACACAAATCAACCAAAACCCTAATGTCACCTAGATACTCCATTGTCACCTCAAGTATCCATGGGCATGATTATACGATATGCATCACACAATCTCAGATTCATCCAACCAACACAAAAGTACTTCAAAGAGTGCCCCAAAGTTTCTAGCGGAGAGTCAAGAACGTGTGCCAACCCCTATGCATAGGTTCATGGGCGGAACCCGCAAGTTGGTCACCAAAACATACATCAAGAGGCACATGATATTCCATTGTCACCACAGATAAGCACGGCAAGACATACATCAAGTGTTCTCATAAAAGACTCAATCCGATAAGATAACTTCAAAGGGGAGACTCAATTCATCACAAGAGAGTAGAGGGGGAGAAACATCATAAGATCCAACTACAATAGCAAAGCTCGGGATACATCAAGATCGTGCCATATAGGGAACACGAGAGAGAACACGAGAGAGAGAGAGATCAAAGACATAGCTACTGGTACATACCCTCAGCCCCGAGGGTGAACTACTCCCTCCTCGTCATGGAGAGCACCGAGATGATGAAGATGGCCACCAGTGAAGGATCTCCCCTCCGGCAGGGTGCCGGGAAGGGCTCCCGAGAGGTTTTTGGTGGCTACAGAGGCTTGCGGCGGCGGAACTCCCGATCTATCTTCTCCGTGGATGTTTTTAGGGTACGTGGGACTATATAGGCGAAAGAAGTCGGTCGGGGGGTGCTCGAGGGGCCCACGAGACAAGAGGGCACGCCAAGTAGGGGGGCGCGCTCTCCTATCTCGTGGCCTCCTCGAGGATCTTCTGACGTGGACTCCAAGTCTCCAGGATCATATTCTTCCAAAAAATCACGCTGCCAAAGGTTTCATTCCGTTTGGACTCCGTTTGATATTCCTTTTCTTCGAAATACTGAAGCAGGCAATAAAATAGCAATATGGGTTGGGCCTCCGGTTAATAGGTTAGTCCCAAAAGTAATATAAAAGTGTATAATAAAGCCCATAATCATTCAAAACACATAGTAATATAGCATGAATGCTTCATAAATTATAGATACGTTGGAGAAGTATCAGCTGGCAGCAAAGGACTTTGCTGTCCGCCAAGCGGATGGCAAAGAAGCTGATTCCAGTAGTGAGTAGGGGAGCGGAGACTTGGACCTTTTAATGCACTAGGAGTACATGGAGAATCGGTGCAGATGCTCCATTTACGTTACTGCAGAGGACCACCATCATCGCCTTCATTACTCTTTTCCTTCCTCTTTCTTGATTTTGCCTTGTCAAGTCAAACCCACAAGAAAAAGGAATAAAATTTGCTCTTCAGAACTCATTGATGCATGATACTGACGAACACTACTTTCATGTAAGGCAGTCGCATGATAGGAGGATGGAATATGTATGGAAAACAGGACGGCGTGACATATTGACATGTATGATGTATAAAGTGTAAACTAAGCACAAGGTGTTTGAACTTGTTAGAATCAATGCAAGCTACAAACCATATGAAAGATGAAACCAATATCACTCTGCCAAATTAAAAGGGTGCCCTAGCAAATGTGTTTGACCAAATTCGAAGCAATACATGTCAATAGGCTAGAAATAATATGCAATATGCAACGAATAAAGGTGACTCATCGTAAGTGATTGATGCATGATACAGAAGAGAGGTAGTTTCATGTAAGAACAAGGTTAACACATAGATGTAGTGTGTACCAAAAATAGGAAGGCGTTTTATATTCACAGGTATAATGTGTAAACTAAGCAGATGCAATTTACCCTAATTAGAAGCATTACAAGCTAGACACCGTATGCAACATGCAACCACATATCACACTATGAAGTTAGAGCAAGCACATGTGATGGTGGTGTAGGGGAAGTGCGGTCTTCAAGTACAGAGCTACGTTTAATATCTTCATTTAGGCTTGTTGTTTCTTGAGAATCATGTGGAGAGGATGAAACTGTATTCTTTATAAGAGTAGAGCATCTCATACTAACCCACGGGCGTGATTGTCTCATCATAAGTGATAGATGCAGGATACACAAGAATAGTAGTTTCATGTAAGAACATGGTGTGATAGGCAGATGTAGTATGTACCAAAAACAGGAAGGCGTGTCATATTCACATGTATAATGTGTAAGCTAAGGATATGCAATTTAACAAATTAGGAGCAATACAAGCTAGGCACCATATGCAACATGCAACCAGATATCACACTGCCATGTTAGAGCAAGCACCTTGGGTTGTGGAGTGGGGGAGATGAGATTTGGAACTTGCACTGCAGTACGAGTAGCAGGAGAATCTGCAGAGATCATCTGTTTCGGTTGCTCCAGAGGACCACCATCATTCACGTGCCTTCGTCCTTTCAGATTTTGCCTTGTCAAGTAAACACACAAGAAAAAGGAATGAAATTCGCACTTCCAAATTCATTGATGCGTGATACTGACGAACACAACTTTTATGTATGGCAACCACATTGTAGGAGGATGGAATATGTATGAAAAACGCTAAGCAGAAGGCATTTCAACAAATTGGAAGTAATGCAATCTAGACACCATATGAAAGATCCAACCAAAATCACTCTACAAGTTAGATGTGTCTCATTATAAGTGACACTTTAACAAATTAGAGGCAATACATGTTTGAAATGATATGCAAGATGCAACCAATATTACACTGTCAACTTAAAGGTGTATCGTCAGAAGTGATTAGTGAGGGATACACAAGAAAAGTAGTTTGATGTAAGAACATGGTTAATAGAAAGATGTAGTATGTACCAAAAACAGGAAGGCATGTCATATTCACAGGTATAATGTGTTAACTAAGTAGATGCAATTTACCCTAATTAAAAGCATTACAAGGTAAACACCATATGCAACATGCAACCACATATCACACTGCCAAGTAAGAGCAAGCACCTGTGATGGTGGTGTGGGGGAATTGCGGTCATTAACTAGAGAGCTACATTGACTATCTTCATTTAGCCTTGTTGTTTCTTGAGAATCATGTGGGGAGGATGACACTACACTCTTTAAATGAGTAGGGGTCTCATAGTAACCACTAGGGTGTCTGTCTCATCATAAGTGATTGATCAGGGATATAAAAGAGCATTAGTTTGATGTACGAACATGGTTAATAGACATATGTAATATGTATCAAAAACAGGAAGGCATGTCATTATCAAAGGTATAATGTGTAAAGTAAGCAGATGCAATTTAACCAAATTGGAAGCAATACAAGCTAGACACCATATGCAACATGCAACCACATTTGATAGCGCGAATTTAAAGCAAGCACCTGGGATGGTTTTGTGTGGTAATTGAGATCCTCAACTGTAGAGCTACATTTATTGTCTCCAACTGCTGACACTGCACCCTTTAGAGCGCTGAAACGCTTAGTGCTTATCTTCAAATTACACTGGAGCGACTTCTGTCTTTTCTTTTCCGCATTCATCAACAGTGCGTCAGAGTATGAAATACCCATGCATAAAAAAACAATAGTGTGACTATGGGTGAAGTGTGTGCACAATTAGTACAGTGTAAAGGTAGCAGATAGCAGGTCGGTGAGAAATAAATGATGGGAGACATATGATAGCTCTACAACATGCATGGCACACTAAATTACTACAGGATTCTATGAAAATAACAGCCGACTGAAAACAAATAGGTCAATCCATTTTTTCTGCACCGTTCGATGTACAAAGAGCGGGTAGATCGCCTTCATCTACCTCCAGCCAGTCAGTGTTGACGATCTTCCTCGAAACGCCAGCGACCACCGGCCCAGTCCCCTGCCTACGCCCACCCCTCGACCTCACCGCACCACCATGCTTGGCACCGCCCCTCGGCCATCCATTCAAGCCCCGCCGACCTCCAGATCGAGCGCAAGCAGCTCCTGCACCCACACCCATATGATAGACATCGATGCACCGCATCCCCGGCGAACAGGCGGACTAGGTGCTCCGCGCGCCTAAGCGGGTGCTGCTTCTTTTAGTTGCGGTTCGACTGACCCTGAATTGAAATCCAGGCAGGCCACTAACCTCTAGAAAAGGTGAAATAGTAAAGAGAGGAAACCTTGTGCATTTAGTATCACGAAGAAGATGCGGTAAGAAGCGCTCAACTAAGTTTCTTTCGTGGGATGAATACGGTGTGAGCAAAGACGTAAGATTTGCACGAGTAAGGGAAGAGGAGTACCTCTTTCTGCTGGCAGTGTTGTGTCCTCCTTCTGCTTTTCCAACGATCTTCTTGTGGTTCGCTGGAAACAAGAAGTTGTGGAGGACGGTGGAGCCTTGGACGAGCCCATGGCCAAGTTGCTGAGTGTGGTGCGGTGGCCGTCTGTCAGCGGCGGGGAACCAAATCCGAGGCGGCAAACAATGGCGTAGCGAAAACAGCTCCGGTGCGGTGGACAGTTGGGATAGTGGAGCGGCAGCGGTGAGGCACAGGACGGTGTTGTCTGAGTGGTTATGGTACGGTGCTCATCGGCGTCGGTGTCGTGGAGGCAGCTCTGCCTCGGCTTCAGCTACTAAGTCCTTGAGGGCATTGCGGTTGTGGTTGCGGTTGCATTGGACGACGACGTCGGGGTACCAGCTCCGGCGTGATGGAGGAGGGTGGCGGTGGATTGGGCGCTATGGGGTGGAGGATGGAGGAGGCTGGGGTTTCGCGATTGGTGGAGAGGGTGTTTTGACGCCCACGGAGTATGAATGGGGAAATGGAGGGAGGGGGAACTAAGGGGGAACAATGTTTTGGTTTGGGACGCGCTTGTTTGAAATTTGGGGAAAGTTACAAACTTTGCCCCCATCTAAAATTTCGGACATATTGCGGGTTGGGGGTAGGACAGTAATCGCAGGTGTCCCAAATGTGGGCGGGGTAGATTTTGGCTGAGCGCATGGGTGTTTAGGTGCCCACGGTGTATGAATGCTTCTCGGAGGCGGTTGAGACTGGCGTCTTGGTGAAGTTACAAACCTACCCCGGTTTAGACCTTTGGACATCGGGCCGATAGGCTACACGGGCCAGAGTCAGGACAGTAATTTCCTACCACCAAACATTAGTCTCGCGCGGTTTCGGGTGACCAGAGGCTTATCTGGCGCTTCGTTCAATATTTGGGACCAGAAGCATTAACGTTTCGGTTTTCCTGAATTGAACTTTCAGGATTTGTCAAACTTCACAAATCTTTACTCTTGAAAATCCTAAAGCTATGATTATTTTGGAATGGAGGGGGTACATTTGAATATACATTGTACACGAGTATATATTAAAAAATATGCAACTTACCTCAGTTCATGCATGGTTCCAGATATAATCTCCTTGGTTGCAAAAAAAAGTTAGACATGCGTATGAATATATAGCATGTTCAAACGCACAACAAAGTTTGATGCCCCTTTTAGATCTGATTTACAAATGCCATTATCTCAGGTTCAAATAGTTGGATGCACTTCCTATGAATTCGAATGTTCGAAACCCCCTTTATGTTGAATTCAACATGTATTCTATTTCGTAGCTAGCAATTTGGAATGTATCCATGCAAGTGACAAATGTATAAAGTGCTTCACACTAACAACATGGAGTGCACTAATTAATGTTTATATATGAATTGCAAAAGCAATCCATTGTCTGTATTTCAAACTGCTCTCACTCTATGGATCGATAATATGAAATAAACACATGTACATGCTAGAATTCAATAGAGTATGTGTGTCTGATAGACCGATTTTCGTCCATACGCAATTTGCAAAATTCATGATGCCATCCAAAAATAATAATGCCATTTATATTTTAATTTAATGCGTAGAACCGCCTTTTACACGTACATGCACTATGCCTCGGCCCATTCTCACAAATGCGCTATATATCTCTCTATCTAACGCATAAGTGCACACATTTTATATGCATCGGCATTTCTCTTTCGCACATGCTCACAATCTCTCTCGGGGTGTCGG
>NC_041385.1:170849629-170879684 GCF_002162155.2 Triticum dicoccoides
CCCAGACACAACTCTCTCTTAGTAGTTGGCAGATATGATTCCATCATATCATTCGGTAGGATATCCCTGACTGTTAGGGTAGATGGTAATACGAGGCAAAGTTTTACCCTAGTTCGAACCCTTGCAGTTGAGGAAAAAGCCTACTCTTGGTACTGTATATTAGTGATAGGGGTGTGTACAAAGTACACGTGAATACCAGGCATTGTGCGTGTGTGTATACTAGCGATGAACTAGCCCCCAAGCTTCTATAACATACTCGGGGCCTAGGGTTACAAATCATATATAGTCGGCTTATCACCACTAGGGATAGAGTCCTCCGCGACTCTGGTAGCTTTGTGTTGTACGTAGAGTCCTCCACATGGGTCTTCATATAATGCGTCTCGGTCCAACCTATGTGGTGCAGGATGGAACCAACCCATGAGTCCTCATGTTGACCCACCACAACTAGAAATGATGTGCCCACCACACCACACACGCAATCGGCCACTAAGAAAATAAGCATATACAATAGTACAATGTTATACATGAAAGTTAATTGCATGGTGCATCCAAAAATATTTGTTCTGCATTGTGAATGTTTATATATTCTCCAAAAATATTAGTCACGGGAAAGAGAAACGAAGGGCATATCTCTCCTTGTCTCCACCGGACACCCCATCTTTCTATACCACTTTCACGTACGCACACAAACTATCTCTCGGCCCTCTAAAAGTATGCATGCCCACGACACATTCACGTGTGACGGTCACTGTATTTCAAGCTAAATCACTATACGGTTACTGGACTTCAGAATATGCTCATTACGGTCACTGTATACATTCTCGTGGTGATCATACGGTATCTAGCTCACGATACGTCTCCGTATTTTCTTGATGACACTGACGGACTTTGCATTTGATGCATGCTCCGTATTTTGTTGATGACACTTACGGTCATTGTATTTGAAGCAAAAGCATGATATGGTCACTGGACTTCAAAATAAGCTCATCACGGTCACCACATACATTTTGTCGTGCTAACCAACATGTGGTTGGATGGTTAGGAGGATAGTGGTTTCTCTAGCCCACTAGGGTTAAAGTTCCAGTGCTCACATTTATCCTGGGTTAATTTCAGTATTTTCCGGCGATGTGCATTTAGTGGGAGGAGACGTTCCACTCGACTACAAGGCACCTACGATGACTTCGTAAAATCTCAAGATCATGTGCTGGCTCACTCTCTTGAAGGTGATCATAGGGGTAGGGTCTGCATGTGTGCGCTTATAGCGGTGAGTGCTTGCACGTATATATGAGCCCTTGCGTTTGTACCGTGTTAAAAAAATACATGTCATGATTATACGGTCACTGGCTCACCCATACAACTCCATATTTTGTTGATGACACAATCAATTGGCCAGTCAAACGTTCCACGTGGTGCAACTAGTGTTGCACCATCGGGGCACGTAACCGTGGGGCCCATATGTCAGCCCGTATATGAAAGAAAGAAATGGTAGTTTGAGTCTGTACTGTGTTAATAAAATACATTTTAGGATGATCATAATGTCACTGGCTCACCATACAGCTCCATAATTTGTTGATGACACGATCAATTGACCAGTCAACAATGATTCTGCCTACCGGCCGTTGGATTGACATCCAACATCTGTCGTGTATTTTCTATCTCTTGTCTTCGTCTTCCTCCAGCCACCCAAACCAAACCACCCCGTCGGCTCCGCCTGCTCCCGCCTCCCATGGCTGGCTGCGCCTCCGCCGCCCTACCGTACCCTCCAACATTGGCCAGTCCCTCCCTCCATTCCCCCACACGTTTTGTTATTCTCCGGCGACATCAGCCCCAACACACACCCACACCCAATCCAGTCAACCCTCATACTCCCCTCCGCCCGCGACTGGACCGGCGCATCTTCCACGGCTTCTGTTCATTCCGTCCGAGGCCTCGTCGTCGTCCTCCGCCTTGGTTCGCTCGCTGTGTGTGGTGCGCCGCCCTCTTGCGTTGTCAACGCCGTCTACAACCGAGAGGAACAAGGAGATGACTGTACGTGGAGAGGATGATAGTAGGGACACACCAGCATCATGGTAGTACGCAAGCAAGTGCCTCTATATTACAAGCCCAAAAATATGGTTCCTCCTAATGGTTGGACATCTGGAGCTCACGCTATTGTCAACGTAGTCAATAAACAAGAGAAATACACTACGAGCGACTGACACCAGGGACCCAGCAGGTCGCGCAGTTTTTTTTGAGGAACAAGCAGTTGTTATTTATACTACTTTTAGCGACAGATCAGGGTAACAACGGGGCTGTGCGGGGGTTGTGGCCCGTCTAGCCAGGGTTTTATTTATGTTTACCACATCATGAGCCCAGTTGTGTTTTTTTCTTGCTGAAAATGGCTAGCCCAGTTCTATTTTTTAAAAGAAATACCCAAACGAGGCCTACTTGCTTTATCAGCCCTACTGGGCTGCAAATCTTTCAAGACGAGGAGAGTTTCATTCGGTTTGCCCAGAAATGGGTTGTACATTTTTAGAACACATCAAACCGGGAATTAGTTTCAAAAAAATCATTACAAGATTTTAAATTCCATTGATTTTTATGCGTGGACAATTATTTGGATTTTATATTTATATAAATTATTTTTCAAAATAGTTTGAATGTGAATCGATATTTCGGGATTAAAAACAGTTGACCACATCGAAATATGCAAAATTTCGTATACTTTTTAACCGTGGCCACAATATGGGGTGTAATGCTAACAAAAATAAGATGGGTTCCAAAAAAATTCTTAAGAATTAGCAAATGGGCTTACATTATTAGAAATAATGGCAGATGGGTTGTATGCTGTTTTCCACAGATTTGAGGCTGACTTGTGCGCCTACTACAGGTTGACGCGTATGCTTTCCTAAAAGAAAGGTTGACGCGCATGCAACACCGTGTCAACTTAGTCAACACATGAGAGCGGTGACTGTTGGATGTCCATCCAACGGCTGTCGTGCTTCTTCAATTTCTGCTCTTCCTGCTCCAGCCGCTCAAACAAGCGCCGGCGGGACTGCCTGCTCCCTCCTCCCGCATCCGGCTATGCTGTCGCGCAGGCCTCACTGCCCCATCGTACTCCCATCGCTGGCCTAGCCATCCCTCTACTCACCCACACCTGCTGTTATTCTCCGGGGACGGCAGACGAACCAGTAAACCCTCGTACTCCCCTCTGCATGGGAAACAACTTCCGAGTCTTCCCTGGCTCTGTGTCGTTCCCTTCCTAGGCCTCGCCGTCGTCCACCGCCCTGGTGCTCTCGGCGTGGCCTGGTCAACATGGTCAATGAACGACATCCATTGGAAGTGGATTGTACGTGGAGAAGCTGATAGCTGGGCCCACGGCCGCACGCAAGGAAATGCCTCCTTATTACGCGCAAAATAATGATTCCTCCACCTGACAGCTAGGACCCACCGGAAGGGCCTCTATATTTCATGAAAAAAACGTTCCCCCCGCTGACAGGTCAGACCCACTAGCTATATCTTCACACGCAAGGAAGTGCCTCCTTATTACGCACAAAAAATGAATACCCCCTGCTAGCTGGGACCCACCATAGTGGGAAGCTAACTTGTGGGCCTACTAAGTTGACAGGGGCGTAGGGCTTTGTCAACTTAGTCAATATGAACGACTCTAGCTCCACTGACCGTACGATGTCCATCCAACGGCCATAGTGCTTCTTCAACCTCTGGTCTTCTTGCTCCCGCCGCCCAAAGCAGCGCTGGTCATGCCGCCTGCTCCTGCCTCCCGTGGACGGTTGTGCTGCCACGGAGGCCTCACCACCCCTACTACTCCCACCGCTGGCCAGGCCATCCCTCTACTCACCACACCCCCTGTTATTCTGCAGCGACGACGGACTCACACCGCAGCCGAACCAGTGAACCCTCATACTCCTCTTTGCGTGGGCATCCACTGCCGTGTCTTCCCCGGCTCTGCGCCGTCCCTTCCTAGGCCTCGCCATCGTCCACCGCCCTGGTGCTTGAGGGAGTCCTGGATAAGGGGGTATCCGGACAACCGGACTATATACATTGTCCGGACTATCGCAGCATGAAGATACAAGACTCAAGACTTTGGCCCGTGTCCGGATGGGACTCTCCTTTGCGTGGAAGACAAGCTTGGTGATCCGGATATTATATTTCCTTATTTGTAACCGACTCCGTGTAAACCCTATCCCCCTCCGGTGTCTATATAAACCGGAGAGGATGGTCCTTAGAAGGCCGATCACAATTACAATCATACCATCATAGGCTAGCTCTTAGGGTTTAGCCTCTACGATCTCGTGGTAGATCTACTCTTGTACTACTCATATCTTCAATATTAATCAAGCAGGAAGTAGGGTTTTACCTCCATCGAGAGGGCTAGAACCTGGGTAAACATTGTGTCCCTTGCTTCCTGTTACCATCAGCCTAAGACGCACAGATCGGGACCCCCTACCCGAGATCCGCCGGTTTTGACACCGACATTGGTGCTTTCATTGAGAGTTCCTCTGTGTCATTGCTTTGAGGCCTGATGGCGTTTTCAATCGTCAACAACACGGTCCAGGGTGAGACTTTTCTCCCCGGATAGATCTTCGTGTTCGGCGGCTTCGCACTACGGGCCAATTCGCTTGGCCATCTAGAGCAGATCGACAGCTACGCCCTTGGCCACCAGATCAGGTTTGGAAACTTGAACTACACGGCGGACATTCGCGGAGACTTGATCTTCGACGGATTTGGCCCTGTGTTGGGAGCGCCGGACAGTCACGTCGGGCATGGCCTAGACCTGCTATCGGACAGTGCTCGGAACGTCATTCCTGCAATAGCCCCGGATCTAAATCCGGAACAAGCTGTGTTGCCCAAGGACGAAGGGATAGACCCCGCCCCGCAGGTCGCGCACCCATCGGCGGTGGAGCCGAACACAGGTCTCTCCTCGGTGAAGACCTGACCCCGGACCCCCGGACTCGTATCCGGTCGTTGGTTCCGGTCCGCACACCCTCGAGCCAGCCGAGCCAGGTTGGGCTCCGGTAATGGAGTTTACCGTTGTGGACATCTTTCAACACTCGCCCTTTGGCGACATGTTGAACTCATTAAAGTCTCTCTCTTTGTCAGGAGACTCTGGGACGAACTATGTCCGGCTTGAGTGGGAAGCAGGCGATGAAGGAATTCGCTGCAAACCACCACCCACTTGATTGCCACGATCGACGATTTAACCGACGTGCTGGACTTCAAGTTCGAAGACATCAACGACATGGACGACGATGCCGGAGACGTACAGGAGCCACCGCCCACAGGGCAATGGACAGCCACCTCCTCATACGATATATACATGGTGGACACTCCGAAAGAAACCAATGGCGATGAGGCAACGGAGGATAAACCCTCCAAGAAGAAAGCAAAGCATGGGCGTCGCCCACGCTGCTCCAAGCCCCGCCAAGATAATACCGGCTCCGGAGACGAAAACAACCCGGACGGTGCCGACGATGAATATAACCCGGAACAGCCCGCCTTTGAGCAGGCCGAACAGGAAGACGGGCATGACAGCCCAGACGAACAGGCAACTAACGGCTATCCAGAGGAGGACAACTACATGCCCCCCTCCGAAGACAAGATTAACCCCGGCGACGACGAATTCGGCGTGCCCGAGGACCCCGTGGAGCAGGAGCGCTTCAAGCACCGGCTTATTGCCACTGCGAGAAGCCTGAAGAAGAAGAAGCAGCAGCTTCAAGCTGATCAAGACCTGCTCACAGATAGATGGACAGAAGTCCTGGCAGCCAAGGAATATGGACTCGAGCGCCACACGGCTGACCGGCCACCTCGAGGCCGGGATAAAATGGCATATCAGCCCGAATACCAGCCCGCACCCCCGCGCCAGTTTACTACGGCCCGGGGCAATACTGAGGACCTGCGCGATAAACTGGATAACATCGCAGGACAACCAAGATCGATCTATGGATCACGAGGGCGTGCCACAACACGTGACGATGACCGTCATACCGGATACACTAGCAAATCCGGCCGGGCATATATCCAGTCAGACGCAGTCGGACTGCACCGCGACATAGCCCGGCACAGAGGCGCCGCACACCCCCTCTGCTTCACTAATGAAGTAATGGATCATGAATTCCCAGAAGGGTTCAAACCAGTAAACATCGAATCATACGATGGCACAACAGACCCCGCAGTATGGATTGAAGATTTCCTTCTCCACATTCACATGGCCCACGGAGATGATCTACATGCCATCAAGTATCTTCGTCTTAAGCTCAAAGGTCCCGCTAAGCATTGGCTTAACAGCCTGCCCGAAAACTCCATTGACAGTTGGGAAAACCTGGAAGACGCATTTCTTGACAACTTCCAAGGCACTTATGTGCGACCTCCGAATACCGATGACTTGAGCCACATTACTCAACAGCCCGGAGAATCCACCAGGAAATTCTGGACTTGGTTCCTAACTAAAAAGAACCAAATAGTCGATTGTCCGGACGCCGAAGGCCTGGCGGCCTTCAAGCATAACATCCGTGACGAATGGCTCGCCAGACACCTCGGCCAGGAGAAACCCAAGTCTATGGCAGCTCTCATGACACTAATGACCCGCTTTTGTGCGGGCGAGGATAGTTGGTTGGCTCGCAGCAGCACTACACCACACTCTGGCACGTCAGATGTCCGCGACAATAACGGCAGGCTACAGCGCAACAAACACAAGCGACGGAACAATGGCGATAGCACCAAAGACACGCCGGTCAATGCCGGATTCAGCGGATCCAAATCCGGACAGCGAAAGAAGCCATTCAAGAGGAATACTCAGGGACCATCCGGTCTAGACTGTATACTAGAGCGCTCGTGCCAGATTCATGGCACCCTGGACAAGCCAGCTAACCACACCAATAGAGAGTGTTGGGTATTTAAACAGGCCGGCAAGATAAACGCCGAAAACAAGGACAAGGGGCTGCATAGTGACGATGACGAGGAGCCCCGGCATCCGAACATGGAGGGACAGAAGAAATCCCCCCCCCCCAGGTGAAAACGGTCAACATGATCTACGCCACCCACATCCCCAAGTGGGAACGGAAGCGAGCACTACGGGACTATGCGATGGAGCCAGTCGTCCCTAAATTCAACTCATGGTCAGCTTGTCTGATCACCTTCGATCGTAGGGATCATCCTACTAGCATCCGTCACGGCGGCTCAGCCGCATTGGTCTTAGACCCAATCATCGACGAATTCCACCTCACACAAGTCCTTATGGACGGTGGCAGCAGCCTGAACCTGCTTTACCAGGACACAGTGTGCAAAATGGGCATCGATCCTTCAAGGATTAAGCCCACCAAAACCACCTTTAAAGGTGTAATTTCGGGAGTAGAGGCCCACAGTACGGGCTCTATAACACTGGAGGTGGTCTTCGGATCTCCGAATAACTTCCGAAGTGAAGAGCTAATCTTCGATATTGTCCCTTTCCGCAGTGGTTATCACGCACTGCTCGGACGAACCGCATTCGCTAGATTCAATGCAGTACCACACTATGCATACCTCAAGCTCAAGATGCCAGGCCCACGCAGGGTCATAACAGTCAACGGAAATATGGACCGCTCTCTCCGTACAGAAGAGCACACTGCAGCCCTTGCGGCAGAAGTACAATGCGGCCTCCTGCGGCAAACCACCAATCCGGCGACGACAACCTCAAACTCCGTCAAGCGAGGGCAGAACACCCTGCAACAGGATCATCAGGCATGCCAAGAGCATGACTAGAAGTCCGGACTCCTCTCAAATCCCATCAAAGCAGCATTTGTGCCACGCGTACACAATTACGCACTCAAAATACCATGGGCACAGGCGGAGGCTTAGAAGTGGCTCAGTCAGCAGTACGGTATCATTTCGTAACCTTTCCATTTACCATTAAGGACATTGCTTTAGTGCAGCCTCTCCAGAAGAGCCGGATTGTTGGACTCACATAGGAGAACGAACCAAGTAGGCAACAGGCGGTGCGCACGGAAGGAAATACCCAGGTGGAATCTATTTGCGATTGTTATACCTGCTTTATCTATCTGTACGTAGCCTGCCTCTGGATAACGTATGTCAAATTATCCTCTTTATCTCCGCTTAATGCATTCATTGTAAACATACGCCTAAACGTATTATTCATCAATGGGAGATCATATACAGCGTCAGCTTATTATTTCTCTTTGAGCATTTTTTACAAATGTCTATCTAAATATTGCATCCGTACACTTTGGTACGTAGAGTTTGCCAGGGGCTTCTTACGACGCCCCATAATACGGCATGACAAGTCCAAACACTTTCAACAGTGCGGCACCCCGAACTTATAGCATTATATGCATCAGCTCCGAATCATGTCTTGGGTCTACAGTTGGGATAGCCCGGCTCCCTTGTTTTGGTGCCTTACGTTCCGTTATATCGCCTAAGGTAGCGCAGGGAGAACTACTGCGATTGTGCCCTAGTTCTGTCGGACGAGCACCTTAGTAGAGAAAGCCGAAAACTGACCGGCATGATGTGGCGAGAGCTGGTCGCTATTCGAGAGGTCTTAAAATCCTTAAAGATTTTTCCGCTTTAGGAGATAAATCGGATTCGTCCGATCTAGGCGTGTGTAGCGCCCCAATTCGGCCTTCCGGATTCTAGGGGCTTCGCCGAAATTTAAAATTGTAGACTTCTATGGCTAAGCGAAGGTTATAAAGCCGCATAGTCTGATTGCCTTGTTCGCTGCGCTGGACACCTCCTTAAGGGACCGAACATTTGGATAAAGAGTGTCCGGGTTATCCACGAACACCCCGGTACTAGTTACATGGGGGCGGAAGCCGATGACTGGCCTACTTTTAGAATTTGATAAATAGCCGCAGAGAAGGTAATATTTTCAATAACAAAAGCGCTACTTAGCGCAAGTAACTTCGTCTTTCAATTACAAACATGACAGAAGTGAATTCATTCAAAAATTATGTCCTTCGTACATTCTTCGGCCACGAGACGAGCACCCTTCAACACGCCATCATAATACTTCTCGGGAACACGATGCGGCTTGCCCTCCGGCGGCCCATCCTTCACCAGCTTCTCCGCATCCAGCTTGCCCCAATGCACCTTCGCGCGGGCAAGGGCCCGGCGGGCACCCTCAATGCAAACGGATCGCTTGATGACTTCTAGGCGTGGACAGGCATTGACCATCCGCTTGATCAAGCCGAAGTAGCTGGTGGGCAGGGGCTCACCAGGCCACATCCGGACTATGAAATCCTTCATAGCCACTTCGGCCGCCCTGTGGAGTTCGACCAACTGCTTCAGTTGGTCACTCGGAGACGTTGAGTGTTCGGCCCCAGCATACTGGGACCAGAACAGCTTCTCCGTCGAGCTCCCCTCCTGAGCACGGTAGAACTCCGCGGCGTCTGATACGCTGCGTGGAAGATCTGCGAATGCCCCTAGAGAGCTCCGGGATCGTGTAAGTAAAAGAAACGCCTCCTCCACATGTTTGCTTTGCATAAAGAATTTCTTACCTGCTGCTATCTTTTTGGCCTCCTGGATTTCCTGTTGTGTCCTCTCGGCTTCGGCCTTGGCGTCTTTTACACTTGTAAGGGCCTTCGCAAGCTCGGCCTCTTTTGCTTTAAGCTCACACTCCACAGACTTGAGCTTTTTGCCGAGCTCCTGGAGCTCTTCTTGTACTTCGCCCACTCGGGCCTCCTGCTTTTGGCGCTCCTCACGTTCCAAGGCTGCCTTGTGTTCGGCCTCGGACAACGCTTTTTTGAGAGATGCCGCTTCGGTGGTGGCCTCTGTAACCGAATCACAATGCCCCGTCGTTAGAATAATTAATTTTATCTGTACTTTAATATATGAGAGAGGGGAATTATTCACCTTTGCTCTCCTCGAGCTGCCTCCTTGTGAGGCCGAGCTCTCCCTGTGCCTGCTCCAAGTCCGTCTTCAGGCCGGTGATCTCAGCCGTACGGATAGCAGCGGCCAGCAAAACATCATGTTTATTCACATACAAACTTCATGTTAGACTCCTGCGGGGTATAATTGACCCTCCATTTGGTTTTTCCTTCCGAAGACCAAACAGAGTATCAGGGGCTACTGAAAGTGCTAGTTATCGACTAGAGAGGGGGTGAATAGGCGATTTTTAGGAAAGTCTTCAAAACATGGAAGTTTCAAAGACAAACGATAGAAACAACCTAATTGATATGCAGCGGAAGATAAACTACAACAAGCAAGCCATAATCAAGTATGCAATAGCATTAACGTTTGAAGATTAATAGCAGCTAGGTAGTAGGATCAGGATGGAAGATAGTATGAAGCCAATCAACAATAGTAGTCAAGCAATGAAGTCAATCGGATAAAACAATAAGCAATGACTTCATGAAGACAAAATCAAAGTAAAGGAGGGAAGAGATAGAACCAGTTGCTTGTTGAGGACACAGGATTTGTTGGACCAGTTCCAGTTGCTGTGACAACTATACGTCTGGTTAGGGAGGCTGAGATTTAACTCAGAAGACCGTGTCTTCACCTTATTCCCCTTGAGCTAAGGTCACTTAGTCCTCGCCCAATCACTCTAGTAAGTCTTCAAGGGAGACTTCCAAACCTTCACAGACTTCGTTCACTCGGCAATCCACAATGACTCTTGGATGCTCAGAACGCGACGCCTAACTGGCTGGAGGATACACAGTCCTCAAGTGTAATAAGTCTTCAGGTCACACAGACAGAAAGACTTCAGTGATGCCTAACACTCTTTGTCTCTGGGTGTTTGGGCTTTGTCCTTGCAAGGATTTCTCTCTCTCAAATGCTTCGAGGTGGGTTGCTCTCAAACGACAAAAGCCGTATACAAACTCTGAGCAGCCACCAATTTATGGTGTAGGGGGTGGGCTATTTATAGCCACCAGGCAACCCGACCTGATTTGTCCAAAATGACCCTGGGTCACTAAGGAACTGACACGTGTTCCAACAGTCAGATTTCAAACACACACGGCAACTTTACTTGGGCTACAAGCAAAGCTGACTCATCCAACTCTGGATAAGATTTGCTCTCATTGTCTTTGCTCGAAGATATAGGATTTGGGTTGAGCATCACTTCAGTCACTCTGACTTAGTTCACTTGGACCCCACTTAACAGTACGGTGGTTCCTATGACTCAACAAAGAAGAAAGGAAACGACAAAACCACACAATCTTCGCGCTCCATTGTCTTCACGTAATGTCTTCTCATGTCATAGTCTTCAATATGAATATCTTCTCATACCACCATTGTCTTCAATGTCTTCATACATTTTTAGGGGTCATCTCCGGTAGGTAAACCGAATCAATGAGGGACACTACCTGCATTATCCTGCAATTCTCACAAATGCATTAGTCCCTCAACCAACTTTGTCGTCAATACTCCAAAACCAACTAGGGGTGGCACTAGATGCACTTACAATCTCCCCCTTTTTGGTGATTGATGACAAACTAGTTGAAGTTTTCAACGGGGATAAAGTATGTGAAATTGTAAGGATAGGAATTGTCTTCATAAGTAGCAAGGGCTCCCCCTGAAGATGTGCATATTAATAATTTGCTTTTGGATTGCAAATGCACATGGCAGGTTGTACTTATGGAGATCCACTTCAACTTATGAAGATAATTCATAATGCATGAAATGATATAACAAGTAGAATGACATGCATAATGAAAAATGGACGTCTGCAGGATGATCTAAGTGCGGAAGTTATCATCGCATCAGAGTGAAGCAAACACGTAGCAGAAGTAGCAGACGACCATCAACTTTAGGTGTTACAACTCAAAGAACCAAATGTATCAAAATGCAAGAGTTGTAAGCACGTCGCAAAATATAATGAAACCGCCCATATGAACCCGCTTGAAGACTATCAACTCATACGCTTCTCCCCCTTTTGTCAGTAATGACCAAAAAGGTTTGAAGACATAGAGCATCTACTCGTCTTCTTGATGAGTAGGTGAAGCAGCAGGGTTGTTGTCGTTGGGTGGCGGTGCAGAGGAACTTGGTGCAGTGTCGATGCGCGCAGTAGTTGGAGGTGGTGAAGTAGCGTCATCTTCATCATCGATCACTCTGGCATTAACTGTTGCCGCGGAGGAGGAATATTCAGAGTCTTCAAGAGATGGAGTTCTTCGTAAGACAGCATTCCATGGAGGAGTGGAGTCAAACTGAAATCTTTCATTGAAGCCATCGTCTTGAAGATCTGCTTCAGCACTAAGCAGGGTCAAACTCTTCCATGATCTCTGGCAAGTTTCATGAGCAACAAAGGCATTCTTGGTGGCAAGGTTGCGAATGCGATTGACATCCACCAAGAGGCTTTGCATCTGTCTCTTGAGCCAAAAGTGATGTTTATCCTGTTTCTGATGAAGGGCCACAAGAAGTTCTCGGTCATTGAGAATGCGAGAACGCTTGCGAGGCCTTTGGGCAATGGTGCTTTCAGTGGCTTCAATGGGCGCTCTGTGAGGCAGACGAGTGTTACCAGCAAAAGGATAGATTCGTGTTGCTGCTTGAACACCTTCAATGGGTTGAGTGAAGCTTTGGTGCTTGGCATTCTGAAGACAAAGAGGCTTCTTGGCAGGGTCAGGATATATAGCTTCAACTGACATATCAACCTCAGGTAGAAAAATCACATGATTGCGAGCAGAAGGTTGATAGTTGACAGTAGAGTGTCGCTTTATGAGGCGCATGACCCATGGAGCATAAAACTTCAGACCAAAGAGATCAGAACCAGAGGCAGCAAGTTGTCTTATGAAGAATTCCTGAGTGTTGAAGCTGATGACATTGAGAATATAGAAGACCAAAGTCTTCATAGTTCCTTCAAGCTTGGCCGCTGATGAGTGTCCCTTGACTGGCCATAGAGTTCGCCTGATGATGTGATATATGGTTCGAGGCAGATACTCAAGGTCTTCAACAAAGAAATGTGTGGGATATTTAGCGCCAGATGGCAATGGCTTCATCATACTCAGCATCTGGCTCATATTGGGTTCTGGCTTATGAAAGATGCTCTCTACAGCATTGTGGTGTAGCTGACAGTCAGGTTCATACAGTTCTCCAGGAGTGGCTAGCCCTGTAAGCTTGATGATGTCCATAGCTTTGGCTTCATGATGAACATTTCCAGTCATCCACTCGAGAACCCATGTCTTGATGTCTCTGTTGTAGCCGCGAATGTGCAGAGTGGCATAGAATTGAAGCAATAGCTCTTCATTCCAATGTTCTTTGTCTGTCACAAAGTGGAGCAGACCAGCATCTCGAAAGCAATCAAGTGCTTCTTCTAAGCATGGCAGTCCAGCAATGGCTTCGGTGTCAAGGCGCATATGAGGGAAAATGTGCCCTTGATCATATAACACGCATGAGTAATAGCTTCTCTGTTGATAGCTCCAGAACCGATCTGATGCGATTCTTGGCTTCGTGTAGGGGTTCTTCGAGCTGTCAAAGAATGTGTTGTGGCTCTTGAAGCCATTAGCATTGAAGGACCCGGGGGAGTTGGCAGTACCTGGAAACCTTGGCAACCTGGGCTTTGGCTTCTGCACTTGAGGCATATGCTCAATATGATAGTAAAATTGCGGTCCTGAGGCAGAGGGTGGAGGCACCAGAACAGGCCATCGGACAGTAGTGAGCTGACCATGACTGTATGCTTGTGTGAGGCCTTGGAGGCGGAACAGGAGCAGAGGCAACATCGGAGGCAGGCTGCATGACAGGTGCTTCGGGAGCAGTTGTCATGTTGACTTCAGGTGCAGCATCCTCATTGGCTTCGGGTGCAGCATCCTCATTGACTTCAGGTTCAGTACCCATATTTGCTTCAGGCACAGTTAGTGTAGGCTCCACATTAGCATCAGCCATGACTACGTCACTGGCTGTATTGACGTTGGTGGTGGCAGCCTCAACATTTTCAGCCTCCACTTGAGGAGCTGGAGGGTCAGACACAGACACGTTCAGACCATGAACTGCTTCTTCTTGAATGGGGGGAGTAGAGACACGTTCTTCTTGACGCTCTTCATCGGCTGATGCAGCCGGATTGTCTTCAGCAGCATGTGCTTCAGACTCGGAGACATTCACAGTTGGAGCAGGTTCAGAAAGTACTTGCCGTTCAACAGGTGAACATTGCACTTCTCCTTCTGGAATGCTCGACAGAGGGACTTCAGGCCTTTGTCCTCTGCGAAGCCTGCGAAGAGCTGGCTTCACTTTAGGAGATGGAGTTGGCTGAGCCTGAAAGTCTTCATCCTCTTCTTGCACGTTGGGGGTAGCTTGTTGTTGTTGTAGGGGAGTACTGGGGGAGTCTTGTTCTTGTGGGCGATCAGCCCATGAATCATCCTATGCAATTGGCGTCAGAGGACGACCAATGCTGATGAATTCGCTGTTCGTACGAACAGGCGATGATACCACATTGTATTCGATCTGAGAAAGAACTTCATCATCTTCAACATTGTCATGATGACCAATGTCTTCAGCAGCGGTGGGTTCAGCTGCTGGAATATCTTCAGCTTCAGGAGCCTCTATGGAAGCAGGCTCATGCACAGTCATGTGAAGTTCTTGGGATGCAGATGCAGGATGAATCACTGAGATGGGTTCAATAAAAAGGGGCTCTGTGGGAGCAACCCGATTCTTCTTGGTCTTGCACTTCTTCTTGGAGGGAGCGGCATCAGAGGCTTCGGTATTCTTCCTCTTTCTAGCTTCTGCCTCTGCAGCCCTCATTTTCTTCTATTCAGAAGCGGTTGTGGTGACCTTTGGCTTCGAGCCAGTCATGCTACTTGGGAAGATAATACGTGGAGCTTCTTGGCTTGAAGGCGCAGGCTGATCGGCAGGAAACTTCTTCTTTTTCTTTGCAGCCATTCTGGGGTCAATGCTAGGACGGCCAAGTGACTTGCGCTTCTTAGCCTCATTGTAGGCAAGCACACACTTATCAGCCAAACTCTTCATGCGCTCACGAGAGCCTTGAGCTTCTTGGCGCTTCTTTTGAAAAGCTTCTTTAAGCTCATGCAGCATGACCTTAAAGTTTCTGACGTCTTGAACACTTAGCTTGGCCACATGCTTCTTGAATTGAGCCTTCTCATAATCAATCTTGTGCTTGAGCTCAACGATTCTCTGAGCGAGAGCTAGCTCAGAAGCAATGGCGCCATTGAAAGAGACGCCGAGGCCAATTGGAAGCTGTAAATCTTCAAAGCTGACATTTGGGGTGTCGAACCACTCATCAATGAAATTGTGGATGATGACCACATCAAAGAGAGGCAAATTGCTGAAGATTTCTGCTTCTTCCTTGCTCTTTATTAGCTGCTCAAGAGCATCATCCGCAAGATCTTCATCACTTGATAGATCAATGGGTTCTTCGCGTACAATAGCAGCAGGAGTCAGAGCTTGATCAGCACGCCTGACAAGTTGCTTTTTCTTCTCCGTCCTCTTGGAGATACGGGATTGATCTTCAGACTGCACACTGGCTTTAGGAGGTGCAGTGGCCAATGGCTTCACATGAGAAGCTTTTGGTGGTACGGGTTTAGAAGCCTTTAGCTTCTTTTGCTTCTGTGGTTTCGAAGGAGGAGCTGGGGCTTCATCAGAATCAGCCTCATTGTCAGAATGATCCACTTTGGCACCTTGTACCAAGATGTAGGAGATGAGGCCATCAAGGTTTGCAAAGGGGCCAATTCTATTTTCTTCAGCTTCACGAGTCCCATCCTCACGGGGAGCAGAGGGACCAGGATTGAAGTCTAATCCCCATGACTTCTTGTTTTCCTTTGCTGAAGACACAGCAAACTGGAAGTTGCGCTTGAAGAGATTGTTGTCGCGACACCAGAGCAATGATGATGGGTCGGCTTCTTCAGGCTGTGGCCCATGGACCATGCAAGGATAGAATTCTTGCTCAATGGCTTCAGCTCTGTTCTTGGGTTGAAGGCCTCGATAGAGAATATCGCCCCAAGGACTCTTGATAGCATTTTTCTCTACATATTCCTTGGTGACGAACTTGTACTTGAACCATTCTTCAGCCCAATAGCGTCGAATCCATTGGATTCGTGTCTTGCGTTGATGATAAGTCCTCAGGGTCTGTCTTGTACAGTTCTGCTAGGTCATCAGGCAGATCTTTGGATGTTCCTCCTCTGCGCTGTCTGCCACCCTTCCTTGCTGATTTTTCTGCAGCCATGAACTTCAAGCTGAATGGCTTCAATACGTTCAGAGGCTTCAGAGATTTACGCTTGCTGGTCAAGCAGGAACTGGCTTCAGGAGAATTGATATGATGCTGTAAGTATTCTGCAAACGAATGCAGACTATGAGAACCAAGGGATTCTCCCACGGACATGTACCTGTGACAGCATTAGAGATGCGAGGGAAGGGGAAGAGGTCATATGCATTCTCAGAAGATTTTGAAGATAAATCAGTTTGAAGACATTGACCTCATGATGCGAAGACATTCACTTATATGTGGTGAGTTGGTTCCAGAATTGTACCAATCCGTGAATAAGTACAAGTGAGGAATCAAACTAGATAGGAAATCTAAGTGAATAGACTAGGCATTATGAGATGCAGATAGAATAGATCTAACATTTAGTAGGCAGAAACCACTTTCGGTAAGTAGGATGAATCTATGAAGATCAAAAAGGTGGTAAAAATAGAGTTATAATTACCGCACGAAGAACTGCTAGATGGGAAGAATGAGAGACCGAGCAGTTCAGCCCATCGTGCCCTAACTTGGCGACGGAGGACACCTACGGCGACGGCGGAGAGAAAGATGTCCGCGTCCGGCGTGAGGATGGTGTCGGAAAAGTCGCGGCAGCTAAGGGCTTCGTCGCCGGCGTCGTCGAGATCTAGCGGTGGCGCTAGGGTTTTGACGGAGGTGGAGAGGTGGAAGAAAGATTTCTTTACCGCAGGGGACACGTATTTATAAGTAGTTGTGCGGAACAGCGCAATTACTCAGGTGCCGCTGACTGTTCACATCCGTGGGACACGTGGCAAGCATGCAGCATACACAGAGTTGTCCCACGTTCCCACGCCCGCCAGGCATGTCGGAGAGTTGTGCCGGCTTCTCCGGATATAGACAATAAAGATGAATCATTTAAATAGAACTTAATGTTTGTCTCTGTGTCTTCTGCTGACAAGGATGCAGAGAAGACATTCGACAGTTTCATTAGAATGCATATGATTTGGACATATAGAGTTTGAGATAGTAAGCATAGAGAGATTAGGGTCCGATCACATTCACTTAGTTCAAAAGATTCAACAGTGAAGACATAGCTATAAGTGAATGTTGTAGAGGACAGAACGCTAGTATATATATATGCAATCAAATCACTATAGCGCAGAAAAATCACGAAGATAAATTGAAACTAAAGACAAACCAAATGTGAAATCTTTGCAAAATAACGCCATGAGTGAAACACTTCAAACAGAGAAATTTGGTGGTGGCGTTACCCACCGTATAGGAAGTATTAGACCTAGACACGGCGCACAATTATCGTGGCGCTCCGAAGTAAAATTCCATGTTAATGTATTCACACTCAGAGTGTAAATCTTCATTGATTGAAGATATACATTACTTTGTGTGTTGCACATCTAAGTCATCAACATGCATAAGTGTTAGGATGTGTGCCTGATCACAGGACATTCGAGGATTCCAAAATATTTAGCTCACACCGTAACTTGCAAAACCTTTTCTTGTCCAAGGGCTTTGTGAAGATATCTGCCAGTTGCTCTTCAGTGTTGACGTGCATGATATCTATATCTTTCTTCATAACATGATCTCTAAGAAAGTGATGACGTATTTCAATGTGCTTTGTCTTCGAATGCTGGACTGGATTGTTGGCAATCTTGATGGCACTTTCGTTGTCGCAGAAGAGAGGGACTTGCTTTAGATCGATGCCATAGTCCTTGAGAGTTTGCTTCATCCACAGAAGCTGAGCACAACAAGATCCAGCAGCAATGTATTCAGATTCAGCAGTTGAGAGTGACACACAGTTCTGCTTCTTTGAAGACCAACAGACAAGTGATCAACCGAGAAAATGACATGTGCCTGATGTAGACTTGCGATCCACTTTGTCACCATCATAATCAGCATCCGAGAATCCAACCAGATCAAACCTTGAGCCCTTTGGATACCATAATCCTAGTGTTGGGGTGTAAGCCAAATATCAAAGAATTCGCTTCACAGCTAAGTAATGCGATTCCTTTGGTGCCGCTTGGAATCGAGCACACATGCAAACACTAAGCATAATATCTGGCCTAGATGCACATAAATAAAGCAAAGAACCAATCATGGAGCGGTATACCTTTTGATCGAACTCTTTACCATTGTCGTCGGGACCAAGATGGTGCTTGGCTGGCATTGGCGTCGTGTAGCCTTTGCAGTCTTCCATTCCAAACTTCTTCAGACAATCTTTGAGGTATTTTTCTTGAGATATGAAGATGCCATTTCGTTGTTGACGAATTTGAAGACCAAGGAAGAACTTCAGCTCTCCCATCATGGACATTTGATATTGCTCTTGCATCATGTACCCAAACTCATCACTGTACTTCTGGTTGGTGCAGCCGAAGATTATGTCATCCACATATATTTGGCACACAAACAGTTCACCATCATATGTCTTCGTGAAGAGTGTGGGATCGAGAGATCCAGGTTGAAGCCTTTGCTCTTCAGGAAGTCTTTGATTGTATCATACCAGGCACGAGGAGCTTGTTTCAGGCCATACAGTGCTTTGTTCAGTTTGTACACCATATCAGGATGTTTTGGATCTTCAAAGCCAGGTGGTTGTGCAACATATACTTCTTCTTCAATCTTGCCATTTAGAAATGCACTCTTTACATCCATTTGATATAGCAAGATGTTGTGATGATTAGCATAGGCTAGCAGTATGCAAATAGCATCAAGCCTAGCAATAGGAGCAAATGTTTCATCGAAGTCAATTCCTTCAACTTGAGTATATCCTTGAGCCACAAGACGAGCTTTGTTTCTGACGACTTGACCATGCTCATCTTGCTTGTTCCGATATATCCACTTTGTTCCAATAATGTTATGCTTGCGAGGGTCAAGTCGCTTGACAAGTTCCCAAACATTATTCAGCTTGAACTGTTGAAGTTCTTCTTGCATGGCTTGAATCCATTCAGGTTCCATAAAAGCTTCAGCAACTTTCTTGGGTTCTGATATTGACACAAATGAAAAATGCCCACAGAAATTTGCTAGCTGTGTTGCTCTTGAGCGAGTGAGCGGACCAGGTGCATTGATGCTGTCAATAATCTTCTCTATTTGAACTTCATTTGCAACACGAGGATGAACAGGACGGAGATTTTGCTCTGGCTGATCATTGTCATCATTGGGAGAATTGTCTTCGGTCTGAGCATTGTCTTCAGGTTGATTTGGTGTAGAGATGATAAGTTCCTCTTCAGGCTGTGCTTCAGAGGGCATGATCTCACCAGTTCCCATCAACTTGATAGATTCACAGGAGGGAGCTTCATCCAGTGTACTTGGCAGAATTTCTGTTTGTGAACCATTGGTTTCATCAAATCGCACATCCACTGTTTCAACAATTTTGTAGTGGAAGAGGTTGAAGACTCTGTAAGAGTGCGAATCCTTTCCATAGCCAAGCATGAAGCCTTCATGAGCTTTGGGTTCAAATTTTGACTTGTGATGGGGATCCTTGATCCAACATCTAGCACCAAAGACTCTGAAGTAGCTAACATTTGGCTTCTTGCCAGTGAGGAGCTCATAGGATGTTTTGCCCAGAAGCTTATGGATGTAGACACGGTTGATGATGTGACAAGCTATATCAATGGCTTCAGGCCAGAACTTTCTTGGTGTCTTGTACTCGTCAAGCATTGTTCGAGCCATCTCGATGAGGGTTCTGTTCTTGCGCTCTACAATGCCATTTTGCTGAGGTGTGTATGGAGTAGAAAATTCATGAGTGATTCCCATTGTATCCAGATAAAGATCAAGCCCGGTGTTCTTGAATTCAGTGCCGTTATCACTTCTGATATGCTTGATCTTGACACCATAGTTGTTCATTGCTCGATTGGCGAATCGTCTGAAGACATCTTGTACTTCAGTCTTGTAGAGAATTATGTGCACCATGTGTATCTTGAGTAGTCATCAACAATGACGAAGCCATAGAGACACGCCGTTGTTATGAGGGTGGAGTAGTGGGTAGGTCCAAATAAGTCCATGTGAAGCAGCTCGAAGGGTTGAGATGTTGTCATGATTGTCTTCGAGGGATGCTTGGCCCTTGTCATCTTTCCAGCTTCGCAGGCACCACATAGATGATCTTTATTGAACTTGACACCTTCGATGCCTATGACATGCTTCTTTTTGACAAGAGTATGCAAGTTCCTCATGCCAGCGTGCCCCAGCCTTCGATGCCAGAGCCAGCATTCTGAAGCTTTAGCAAGAAGACATACGGCAAGTTTTGGACCTGCTGAGAAATCTACCATGTATAGATCACCTTTCCTATACCCTTCAAAGACTAGAGATTTGTCAGATTCCATTAGTACAAGGCAACGATATTTTCCAAATATCACAATCATATTTAAGTCACAAAGCATTGAGACAGACATTAAGTTGAATCCAAGCGATTCAACAAGCATCACTTTATCCATGTGTTGAACCCTTGAGATTGCAACTCTACCTAGACCCAATACTCTGCCTTTACCAGTGTTAGCAAATGTGAGTTTACTCTTGTCGGATGGACGTAAAGTTGAGTCCATGAGAAGACTTTGATCACCAGTCATATGATTAGTGCATCCACTATCAATAATCCATTCTGAAGCTTTTGGTGACATGCCCTACAGTGCAGTTAGGAGGATAGGCTTCACAAGGTATGTTGTGAAGCATAAGCATTTTACTCACACATGGATTATCACAGTTTAGATCAAGTTTAGCACACAGTATGACAGATAAGAGATTCATATGTGGAATTTATAGTAAGTCATTTTATCATGCGTCCCTTTATGTTTTAGGTCCCCAGCAATTGTATCGGACGTCATTGATTGCTGGCTGGAGACCACATTCTGCAAAAGAGAGTTAGTTCTTCTTCACCACCCACATTTTCAGGGGTGGCTTAGAAGCAATGAGTCTAAGTGCAGCATCTGAGAATTTCGGCTTTGAAGCCCTAGCAAATAGCCTTGCGGGAGATGAATGATACTCATGTGAATAAGCAGAGAAGTTCTTAGTTCTATGAACATATCGATTTGAAGACACACGCTCATATTCATGAGTCTGAGTATGATTTCCCTGCAAAACATTGGCGTTAGGGTGACTCAAGTGAGTCCTGTGTTCGCAAGTAGCCGTTGGACCATATGATGCCTTTGGTCTGGGGTTTGTCTTCTTCACTGGTGGTGTCATGATGACATTCACTAGAAGATTCTCAAGGCAGCTTTTGGGTACCCAGATCTTCTTCATAGGAGGTCCATTCCTGCAGTTAGTACCAATATACCTGGCAAACACTTCACCATTCTGATTTTTGAACATTTTATAGTTTGCATCAAAGGATTCATCAATAATAATAGGATTAGCACAGGTAAATCCAGATAAAGTGGATGGATCCACTGAAGGTTCCTTTGCAGCAACCCATGTGGTTTTGGGATACTGCTCAGGCTTCCAGTGGGAACCATCAGCATTCATTTTCCTCTCGAACCCAACACCCTCTTTCCTAGGGTTTCGGTTCAGAATCTGCTTTTTGAGGACATCGCAGAGAGTCTGATGTCCCTTCAAACTTTTGTACATCCCTGTTTCAAGCAATGTCTTCAACCTAGCATTTTCATCAGCAATACTAGTGGTATCCTCCGCAGAGGGGTTAGTAACCACATTAGTAGTTGAAGACAATGAAACAGCAGCAGCAGTGGAACATTCAGCAACAGATGTAGCGTTATCACGCTCCATGCATTTTAAACATGGTGGTTCAAATCCATCCTGAGCGGACTGATCTGTTGAGCGTGAAGTGACTCATTCTTTGCTTGAAGATCTTCATGAGTCGCTTGCAATTTCTCAAGCTCTTGCTTCCTTTGAAGATAATCATAGGAGAGCTTTTCATATGTGGTTGAGAGCGTATCATGAAGATTTTCAAGTTCTTGGTACTTAGCATGAAGATTTTTTATGTCTTCTACTAAGGACTGTGAACGTGTCATTTCTGCGTCCAACAGGTCATCGCTTTTGTCTAACAGTTTTTGAGTATGTTCCATAGCCCTTTGTTGTTCAATGCAATTTTAGCAAGTGTTTTGTAGCTGGGTTTGGATTCACAATCAGAGTCATCTTCACTTGAAGTTTGAAAGTAAGCATCGCGAGATTTTACCTTGGCACCACGTGCCATGAAGCAGTAGGTGGGAGAAGAATCGTCTTTGTCATTAGCTTCAGCGTTGGTGTGGACGTCATTGTCTTCAGTGTTGAAGATGGACTTGGCGACATAGGCTGTGGCTAGAGCCAGACTTGCAACGCCAGGGTCAGACTCCTCACCAGACTCCACCTCCGCCTCCTCCGAAGCATACTCCTCCTCTGAATCCATTTCCTTGCCAACAAAGGCATGAGCCTTGCCAGATGAGCTTTTCTTGTATGATGAAGACTTCGAAGAAGATTTTGAGGATTTCTTCTTCTTCTTGTCATCAGAATCATATTCCTTGCTCTTCTTCTTCTTCTTCTCATTGTCCCACTGTGGACACTCAGATATCTAGTGACCAGGTTTCTTGCATTTGTGGCAGGTTCTCTTCTTGTTGTCATGAGTGGAAGCTTCATCATTTCTTGAGCTGGATCGTGAAGACTTTCTGAAGCCCTTCTTCTTGGTGAACCTCTGGAACTTCTTCACAAGCATGGCAAGTTCCTTTCCAATGTCTTCAGGATCGTCAGAACCGCAGTCAGATTCTTCTTCTTCAGATGAGGAAACAGCTTTTGCCTTCAAAGCACGAGTTCGGCCATAGTTGGGGCCATAAATATCTCTTTTCTCAGAAAGCTGGAACTCATGTGTATTGAGCCTCTCAAGTATATCAGACGGATCGAGTGTCTTGAAGTCAGGACATTCTTGTATCATGAGGGCAAGGGTGTCAAAAGAGGTGTCAAGTGATCTCAGCAGTGTCTTGACAATTTCATGCTTGGTGATCTCAGTGGCGCCGAGAGCCTGAAGCTCATTTGTGATGTCGGTGAGGCGATCAAACGTGAGCTGGACATTTTCATTGTCGTTTCTCTTGAAGCGATTGAAGAGATTGCGAAGAACACTGATCCTCTGGTCTCTCTGGGTAGAGACGCCTTCATTGACCTTGGACAGCCAATCCTAGACTAGCTTTGACGTTTCCAGAGCACTCACACGGCCATACTGTCCTTTGGTCAGATGACCACAGATGATGTTCTTTGCAGTCAAGTCCAGTTGAATGAACTTCTTGACATCAGTGGGGGTGACACCTTCACCAGTTTTGGGAACGCCGTTCTTGACGACATACCAGAGGTCGACATCAATGGCTTCAAGATGCATGCGCATCTTATTCTTCCAGTAGGGATATTCAGTTCCATCGAACATGGGGCAAGCAGCGGAGACTTTGATTATCCCTGCAGTCGACATAGCTAAACTCCAGGTGGTTAAACCGAATCACACAAAACAAGGGAGTACCTTACTCTGATACCAATTGAAAGTGCTAGTTATCGACTAGAGGGGGGGTGAATAGGCGATTTTTAGGAAAGTCTTCAAAACATGGAAGTTTCAAAGACAAACGATAGAAACAACCTAATTGATATGCAGCGGAAGATAAACTACAACAAGCAAGCCATAATCAAGTATGCAATAGCATTAACGTTTGAAGATTAATAGCAGCTAGGTAGTAGGATCAGGATGGAAGATAGTATGAAGCCAATCAACAATAGTAGTCAAGCAATGAAGTCAATCGGATAAAACAATAAGCAATGACTTCATGAAGACAAACTCAAAGTAAAGGAGGGAAGAGATAGAACCAGTTGCTTGTTGAGGACACATGATTTGTTGGACCAGTTCCAGTTGCTGTGACAACTATACGTCTGGTTAGGGAGGCTGAGATTTAACTCAGAAGACCGTGTCTTCACCTTATTCCCCTTGAGCTAAGGTCACTTAGTCCTCGCCCAATCACTCTAGTAAGTCTTCAAGGGAGACTTCCAAACCTTCACAGACTTCGTTCACTCGGCAATCCACAATGACTCTTGGATGCTCAGAACGCGACGCCTAACTGGCTGGAGGATACACAGTCCTCAAGTGTAATAAGTCTTCAGGTCACACAGACAGAAAGACTTCAGTGATGCCTAACACTCTTTGTCTCTGGGTGTTTGGGCTTTGTCCTCGCAAGGATTTCTCTCTCTCAAATGCTTCGAGGTGGGTTGCTCTCAAACGACAAAAGCCGTATACAAACTCTGAGCAGCCACCAATTTATGGTGTAGGGGGTGGGCTATTTATAGCCACCAGGCAACCCGACCTGATTTGTCCAAAATGACCCTGGGTCACTAAGGAACTGACACGTGTTCCAACAGTCAGATTTCAAACACACACGACAACTTTACTTGGGCTACAAGCAAAGCTGACTCATCCAACTCTGGATAAGATTTGCTCTCATTGTCTTCGCTCGAAGACATAGGATTTGGGTTCAGCATCACTTCAGTCACTCTGACTTAGTTCACTTGGACCCCACTTAACAGTACAGTGGTTCCTATGACTCGACAAAGAAGAAAGGAAACGACGAAACCACACAGTCTTCGCGCTCCATTGTCTTCACGTAATGTCTTCTCATGTCATAGTCTTCAATATGAATATCTTCTCATACCACCATTGTCTTCAATGTCTTCGTACATTTTTAGGGGTCATCTCCGGTAGGTAAACCGAATCAATGAGGGACACTACCTGCGTTATCCTGCAATTCTCACAAACGCATTAGTCTCTCAACCAACTTTGTCGTCAATACTCCAAAACCAACTAGGGGTGGCACTAGATGCACTTACAGCTACTACCTATCGGGTGGTAATTTCACACATTTTTTACTTACCTCAAAGCCTGTCAGGAGGCTGGTGCAGGCTTTGGTTAGTCCGCTCTTGGTGGACGAAACCTTCTGAATCACCGCACTCATAAGAGTATGGTGCTCTTCATCTAGGGAAGCGCCGCGAAGCGCTTCCAGAAGACAATCCGGCGCCTCAGGCGCGACGGAAGTCCTCGATACATACGGCCCTCCCTCCCTAACGAGGGGCTGCCCGCCTGAGTCTGAAACCACTGAAGGCTCCAGCACAGTGTTCGGTTGAGAGCCCGGCTTACTGTGGCTCTCGTCAACACGATCCGCGGGGATCTTGAACCCCGCGAGTCCAACGTCTAGAACGCCGCCCTGAGGCGCCTCCAGGGCCACCTCCCCCATCTCTGGGAACCTTTGGGACAACACCTCCGTGTCATCCGCAGGCCAAGGAGAAGTGGCCGTCGGGAGTGAGTTCATCGCTGACTTGCTCAGGGACCCGTCCGAAGATGATACGGTGGGATGGGCCCTGGCCGGACTGCATACAAATTTGGCGTTATAACAAAATTGTGAAGCAAAATTATGATGGAGTGCGGATACTTACGATCGCACTGAAGGCTTCTTCCTGGGCAGCCACCCTTCCTCGCTATAGGCAGCGGTGGCGGAGTAGTCCGGAAGGGACACTTTTCCCTTCTTGGACGTCCCACTCTCCCCCACCAGGGCAGCCTTCCTCTTTCTCTCCCCCTCTGCACGGGGAGGTGGAGTTTCTTCTTGTTTTCCCCCGCTTCTGCGGGAGGAATCTGCCTTGTCGTCATTGGACGACAAAGGTATGACGGCCTTGCGCCGGGGTCCTCTCCTAGTCCCCTGGTCCGCCCTCTTGTGCCTCTCGTCCTCTCCGGACGGGGCGGCGTCCTCTTCTTCTTCTTCCCCTTCAGGGGAGGAGTGCGTCTCATCGTCTTCGGACGAGGCTTGCGCAACCTTACGCCGGAGACCCTTCCGGGTCCCCGGGGCCTTCTTATCGGCCTTCTTCTCCGGCCCCTTATGGGGCGCCGGGACCAGCATCTTCGTTAGAAGATCATCAGCTAGGCTTTCTGGCAGCGGAGCCGGACAGTCAATCCGCTCCGCTGTCTCCACATAATCCTGCACAAATATACACAATTACTTAAGGCTCCCCCATGAACATATCGGGAAAAACCGAATCCAGGGGCGGCCTGAGAACTCACCTGAGCAGGACGCCGTGCGGCGTGGAGCCCGCGGTCCTCGGATATGGGAGGAGGTACTTCAGAGGCCTTGAACAATGCCTTCCACGCGTTTCTGTGCTTCATGTCGTATAGCCTCTGAAGCGTCTGGTGTTCGGCTGGGACGAGCTCCCACAGATTGAACGTCCGCCTCTGGCACGGAAGAATCTGGCGAACGAGCATGACCTGGACCACGTTGACAAGCTTGATGTTCTTGTCCTTCATGCCCTTGATGCAGGTGGTGAGTCCGGCCAACTCTTTAGATTCGCCCCATAGCAGGCCTTTCTGTTCCCAGGAGGTGAGCCGCATAGGGGTTCCAGATCGGAACTCGGGGGCTGCCACCCAGTTGGCGTCTCGCGGCTCAGTGATGTAGAACCACCCCGATTGCCACCCCTTCATGGTTTCCGCAAAGGAGCCATCAAGCCAGGTGATGTTAGGCATTTTGCCCACCATGGCTCCTCCGCACTCCGCTTGCTGGCCGCTTACGATCTTCGGCTTCACGCAGAAGGTTTGCAGCCACAAGCCGAAATGAGGCTTGATGCGGAGGAAAGCCTCGCATACGACGATGAATGCCGAGATGTTGAGACGAAGTTCGGGGCTAGATCATGGAAATTTAGCCCGTAGTAGAACATGAGCCCGCGGACGAAGGGGTGGAGTGGAAACCCCAGTCCACGGACAAAATGGGAAAGAAACACGGCCCTCTCGTGGGGTCCTGGAGTTGGAATGACCTGCCCCTCCTCTGGTAGCCGGTGCGCTATGTTTGCGGCCAAGTATCCGGCCGCCCGAAGACTTGCGATGTTCTTCTCCTTCACGGTGGAAGCCACCCATTTGCCTCCTGCTCCGGACATGTTAAGCTGTGCGGAGGAGACTTGGACTTGGGCGCTGGAGCTCGAGGAGGCGAGAGTGGGCAGAGGAGGAAGAAGGCGTGGGAGAAAATGAGGAACTCTTATCCCTTTACAGAGGCGGCGAAAGCGGTGCGCCCCCCCACTAGCCTGTTAAGAATCACTTACTTCCCAAGCGCCACGATTGATGGCACGGGGGGATTACCCATACCCGTATTGATGAGAATCCCGTGATAAGGGGACATGATCTCTGCTTTGACAAGACGTGTCAAGGAAACCGCCTCGCAACATGCGATGTGGCTGGATGTGGAAAAACGGTTCGAATAAGAACCTGTTTGTAATGGCATATCACATCATTTAAAAGGTTGTCAGCTGAAGTATCTCTCTCTCTACGGAGGTGTATGAAGACCATTTTGCAGACCCGGAGTTCCGGACACGGTCTACGTTTTCGATAAATAACCTTGGAGTATTCGGAGAAGGAACCCGCCTTGCAATGCCGAAGACAAGACTGCGCACCGGACTCATCGTCATTGAAGCCTGGTTCAGGGGCTACTGAGGGAGTCCTGGATAAGGGGGTATCCGGACAGCCGGACTATATACATTGTCCGGACTATCGCAGCGTGAAGATACAAGACTCAAGACTTTGGCCTGTGTCCAGATGGGACTCTCCTTTGCGTGGAAGACAAGCTTGGTGATCCGGTTATTAGATTTCCTTCCTTGTAACCGACTCCGTGTAAACCCTAGCCCCCTCCAGTGTCTATATAAACCGGAGAGGATGGTCCTTAGAAGGCCGATCACAATTACAATCATACCATTATAGGCTAGCTCTTAGGGTTTAGCCTCTACGATCTCGTGGTAGATCTACTCTTGTACTAATCATATCTTCAATATTAATCAAGCAGGAAGTAGGGTTTTACCTCCATCGAGAGGGCCCGAACCTGGGTAAACATTGTGTCCCTTGGTTCCTGTTACCATCAGCCTAAGACACACAGATCGGGACCCCCTACTCGAGATCCGCCGGTTTTGACACCGACAGTGCTCTCGGCGCGGCGTGGTCAATGTGGTCAACGACCGACTTCCATCGGAAGAGTACTGTACATGGAGAGGCTAACAGCTGGGTCCACGGCAGCCACAAGGAAGTGCCTCCTTATTACGCGCAAAATAATTATTCCTCTTCCTGATAGGAGGTACCCATCGGACGGGCCACTGTATTTCGTGAAAAAAATGGTTCCCCCCTGACTGTTGGGACCCACCGGATGGGCCAACGTATTTTGCAAAAAAGTTCCCCCCGCTGTCAGCTCAGACCCACCGGAAGTGCCTCCTTATTACACACAAAAAATGAATACTCCCCCTGCTAGCTGGGACCCACATTGGTGGGAGGCTGACTTGTGGGCCTACTAAGTTGACGGGGACGGAGGGCTTTGTCAACTTAGTCAATATGAATGATTCTAGCTCTAGTGACCGTACGATGTCATCCAACGGCCGTAGTGCTTCTTCAACCTCTGGTCTTCTTGCTCCAGCCGCCCAAAGCAGTACCGGTCATGCCGCATGCTCCTGCCTCCCATGGCCAGCTGTGCTACCGCGGAGGCCTCACCGCCCCCTACTATTCCCACCGCTTGCCAGGCCCTGCGGCGACGCCAGCCTCACACCGCAGCCGAACCAGTGAACCCTCATACTCCTCTCCGCGCGGGCTTCCACTGCCGCGTCTTCCCCGGCTCCGCGTCGTCCCCTTCCTATGCCTCGCCGTCGTCCACCGCCCTGGTGCTCTCAGCGTGGCGTGGTCAACATGGTCAAGGAACGACTTCCATCGGAAGAGTACTGTACGTGGAAAGGCTGACAGCTGGGTCCATGATGGCCGCAAGGAAGTGCCTCCTTATTACGTGCAAAATAATTATTCCTCCACCTGAGAGTAGGGACCCACCGGATAGGCCACCGTATTTCATGAAAAAATGTTTCCCGCCTGACTGCTGGGACCCACCAGCTACATCTTCACACGAAAGGAAGTGCGTCCATATTACGGGCAAAAAATGATTCGCCCCCTGACTGTTGGGACCCACGAGCTACATCTTTGCACGGAAAGAAGTGCCTGATAGTCGGGACCCACCTGGTCGAAGCGTACGTAGCGTTGTCATTCTGGTCACGAACGTGTACATACATATTGGTCGATGTAGACGCGCACGTGTCGTAGTAGAGGCACGCACGTAGCATGTACACGTACGTACAACAGCCAGGGTGCAGGAAAGTAAATACGGCCACGTACGTACATACGGGCGGGGTCTCGAATGCCTACTCGCGCATACGTACGACCATGGCTCGTGTACATGGCTGGGTCGCAATGGAGAAACTGCGTCGTCGTCGTGTTCATGGGGAGGCAACGGAATGCATCGTGTTCATCGGGAGGTAATGAAACGCATGGGAGCCAACCGTCTTGGACGGAACAACTGATGGAAACGAGGCCTGGCGTACCGCAGAACGGAGGAAACGGCCTTGTGTTCGACCGGCCACGTTCGAAACGGGATCCTGTTCATCGGGAGGGGTCTGGCGTACCGCAAAATGGAGGAAACGGACTTCTGTTGGACCTCCAACGGTCGAAACGGGGTCCTGTTGATCAGGAGGGGTGTGGCATACCGCAAAACAGAGGAAACAGACTTGTGTTGGAGCGCTATGGTCAAAACGGGGGTCCTGTTCATCAAGAGGGGTGTGGCGTACCGCAAAATGGGACTTCATGGGATACTGTTCATCTCCATCGTCGATCTCCTCCAGCCTCCACAAGCTAGTGTTCATCCACCGTCGACCTCCTCCAGCCTCCACCTGCGATTGTTCATTCATGGGCTCTTGTTCATCCAGCCTCCACTGCGCGCTACTCCACCGGCTACTGTTCAACCAGCCCTCTCCACGGGCTCCTGTTCAACCACCCCTCCACGGGCTACTGTTCATCCAGCCCTCCACCGGCTACTGTTCAACCAGCCCTCCATGGGGTCGTCCTGTTCATCCAGCCCTCCACGGGGTCCTGTTCATCCAGCCCTCCACAGGGTCCTGTTCATTGGGTCCTGTTCATCCAGAGGCAACACCACGCGGTCATCTTCATCCACCCCCACCGGGAAC
>NC_041385.1:170879866-170888220 GCF_002162155.2 Triticum dicoccoides
AGAGGCAACATCGATCGGCTTCAGTTAGCAGCAGTAGCGAAGGAATTGCTTGATCACTCAGGTTCAGTAACGTGTAGCCTGCAGTGCAATCGCTCGGGTTCAGTTAGGTGACGCCTCGCTCGGGTTCTGTTAGAGCTCAATGCCTCGCACCCACGCGCGTACGGTACGAGAGAAACATGCATCGCTCGGCCCCCGACCACCCACCGTAACCAGGAACTCCCCGATATTTTCCTTGCCCTTGCTTCTACCACGGTTTTTTCTGTCATGTACGGCCCAAAGAATTTCATGCAGCTGCGTCTCCGGCCCGCCTAGGACGAAAAGCCCATTTTCTGTCATGATTTTTTGTCATAGAAGTAGGAGCCCACCACATCTATGATGATACCGGGTTTTTTACAATTATCGTCATAGAAGTGTCATAAGTATGACATATTTTTTTTCGTTCGCCCAAAAATGTCACAGATGTGTCTTTTTTTGTAGTGATAGCGGTCGATGTGTAGAGTAATAGTAGTAGATGCAAGAAGGAGTCGGTCTACTAATCTTGGACGTGATGCCTATATAATGAGCATTGCCTGGATATCATTATAATCATTTGAGGTTCTATCAATTGCCCAACAGTAATTTGTTTACCCACCGTGTGCTATTTTCTTGAGAGAAGCCACTAGTGAAATCTACGACCCCGGGTCTATTCTTCATCATATTTGCTTTCCGATCTATTATTTTCCACTTTTATTTTTAGATGTATTATTCCAAAAACCAAAAAAATACCTTGCTGCACTTTTTATTTGCATCTTTTATTTCGCGTTTTATTGAGAGCTATTTCTCCAATCTACCACAAATTTATCTATCTTTTTACCGTGGAGGGATTGACAACCCCTCTTACGCGTCGGGTTGCAAGTATTTGTTCTTTGTGTGCAGGTACCATTTACATAGTGTTGTTTGGTTCTCCAACTGGATTGATACCTTGGTTTCATAACTAAGGGAAATACCTCCCATAGTTGTGCTACATCATCCCTTCCTCTTTGGGGAAATACCGACGTAGTTCAAGCGAAATCATAGACCATCTTGTACTCGATACTCAATCACATCAATACAATCAAAGCATGACGTAGGATTTACCTCTTAGAGAGGGCTCAAACCTGGGTAAACATCATCTCCTGTTACCCATCGTTCCTAGATCTACAGATCGGGACCCCCTACTCAAGATTAGCCGGTTTTAGTGCCGACACATACCAAGTCACCCACGCCTAGGCCACTCATGAGATGGGATTCGACGCTCTCAAGTGGCATAAAACTTGTTGCATTCTTGTTGGATAAACCCCCACATCTTTTGGATTGAGTTAATGCCACGGGTGCTAGCAAACTTGTAGGACGAAAACTTCCAACGTTCATGAAAGGTCACATGAACTCCCCCCCAAAACACGACACCTTTTGCTCGGCTTCGGTCTTGGGATCTTGCCCTATTTTCTTTCAACTCTCGCAAATCAACTTGTCCTCATCTTTGGTGTATGATCCCGTGTGAGTGCTTTGCCTCCTCTTTTGTGCATTGGCCCTTAGGGCGAGCCCATCGATAAACAAATGGCTCCTCCTCAATGTCTACGCCCTCTTCTCCGCCTTTGCAATAGATGTCTTCATGCCAGGGCGTCGGTCTCTTCTTGGTCGTTGTGACCGCCAATGTATTCGACACCATCATCTTGGTCGCAACCGTCTTGGCTTTGGGTCTCGTGGGGATCAAAGCCTTGGCCATGGCCCTTGGGGTAAAAGGCTCGGCTTTGGGTCTCGTCGGGATCAAAGCCTTGGCCATGGCCCTCGGGGTGAAATGCTTGGCTTTGGGTCTCGTCGGGATCAAAGCCTTGCCCATGGCCCTCGGGGTGAAAGGCTTGATCACTGCCCTCGTAGATGATGTTTTCCATAAACTCATCAAAGTCCGGGTCATCATGCGCCATCGTCAGGTTGGGCATTGCGTCGAACAACTTGCGGGTGTCAGGAAGGTTGGCCGTAGGAATCGCCCGTGGTTGCTTCCTTTGCATCCCAATGGCCACCTGGTCGGCACCACGGACCCAGGCGTGACATTGAGGTCGATGATGGCCGCGGGAGCGGGGGTGGCCGGCGTGATCATGTTGCCGTCTGACAACATGGAGAAGCGGCTCGCAGCATGCTCGTGCACCGGATGAAGACCGTCTGTTTGCGGTGTTGTGGAGGAGCATTTGGTGCAAAAAGAATTTATTTTGCCGCGAAAAACACTGACGGTGTCATAGTATATTAGATGTTGCTAGGTGAGAAATTGTAGTGGTGGCCAATGCCACGTGGCATGTCATAAGCACCAGTACAATAGTACTGACGTGAGCTTCAATGCCACCACTATTTTTTAACAATGACGACATATTGATTGTGTTGGGTTCCCACGCCAGCAAGATATTTTTATCAGGTAGTAGCTAGCATTTTCTGCACTAGTGGTGTTTTTGCAATTTCGTGTTGCTTTTGATCTCATGCTAAGATGTTGTTTGGCCGACCGATGAGTGAACAGATACAACAAGCATGCATATATATCGATATTCGTCACCCTGGGTGAGTAATAGTTATTCTTCACCCCCTCTCTATTTTAATATCAATACACCGTATTTTTACGTTTCGTAAATTTTGTCTTATTTCATACATAAAAGAGAACGTAAGAAAACGTGTACTTGCCGTAAAAATATTTTATGTTACGTAAAATTACGAATGTAAAAACATAGTGTAAAACATACATAAAATGTGATTTTTCTGGTCTTATAACCTATATTTTTGTTTTTTTATACCAAATTTTACATATTAAATCAATATGCACGTAACTATTTATATTCTAAATATAATTTATTTAGTAAGCAATCGTAAGATTACAACGGGTGAAGAATAACTTATTCTGCACCCTGGGCGATGAATAGTAACACTATATATATATATATTATTTTTGATGTCTAGAAAATGTATTTTCGATTGAGAAAAATAAAGGGCTCCCTAAGCCCGGCCACCAAATGCACTTTGAGGTCAAATCCCTAGTAACTAAGCTACAAATAAAATATTCTGGATCATATTTTAATCATGATTTTAACAAATAAAATTTAAATTATACTCCTACATACTCCCTCCGTTCCTAAATATTTTTGTTTCTCTAGAGATTTCAACAAGTGACTAAATATGGAGCAAAATGAGTGAATCTACACTTTAAAATATTCTATATACATTCGTGTGTGATAGTTCATTTGAAACCTCTAAAAGACGAATATTTAGGAACGGAGGGAGTAATAACAAAGATAATATTATTAAAAATTACATATGCGAGTGCAACAATAATTTTTTATGATATGCATTAACAATTTTTTTAGTCAAACATGTAGTCAAACTTAAAACAAAAAAATACTACTATTGGTTGGGCTTCCCTAGGTCGGGAGGGAAGCCTTTTTGAACATTCGAATTTCAAACAACCCAGCGTGACGACAACGGGGAGGAGTGGACGTGCCACAGCCTACAGTAGGAAGGAGAATCGATTCCTTCCGGATTTCCCTCGGAATCTTTTCTGCAGCAGACTATGGGATTGGAACGGCTCGCCCAAAGGCAAAGGTAACGTGTACAATACGACGACCCCTGCATGCGCTGCAGCTCCCTGATACCCGGGCCCACCACCCGCCCTTTCCAAGATTCCCCGCATCCCGCCACGTGGCCATCCTTCCGAGCAACGCCAGGGTCGGCGCGGTTCCCTCGTCCCACAACACCAAAAACACAGGTCGCCGCTCAAGCCCACACCAACGTTACGCGGGCCCCACCCCCGCCGCCTCCTTCTCCTCTCCCCCTCCCTCCCCCGCAGCGTCGCGCCAGTGCCCGTGATCAGTGCAGGCGGCAGCTTTCCCCTCCCCTCCCCTGCCGCAGTTCGATTCCCCTCTCCGTCCCTCTCGGCCTCTCCACTCCACCGTCGCGAGCTTTGCATTTGCTTAGCCGCGAAGGAACAGCCCCGCCGCCGTCGCCGCGGACCGCGGCCGGAGGCCCTGCACCCTAAACCCTAGCTAAGATGAGTTGCCAGAGCCCGACGACCCAGCGGACGCGCGCGGCCCCGCCGCTCCCGGCGGCCGTGGGCGCGGAGCTCGCGCGGCTCGAGGCGCGCCTGGGGCAGTGCGCCGGCCCTGACGCGCGCCAGCGGCTCGCGGGGCTCGGCGAGGCGGCGGCGGCGCGGGTGCTGCGCACGATCGCCGAGTCCCGGACGCCCGTCAAGACGCTCTCCGGCTTCATCAGGTACCTGGCGGACAAGGCCGACAAGGACTTTGAGATGATGCAGCGCAACGCGCGGAGCATCCCTCCCGCCGAGAGCGCCGCCTGTTGCAGCTCCGGCCCTTCGCAGGGAGGTGAGCCACCTTCTCCCCCTTTTGTTTATTAATATATGGTCTGCTTGTGCTTGGTTGGATGTGGAATACAGTTAGGGGATGAGCGTGCATTTGTTGGTTCTCACAATGGTGCATTCTGCGGAAATGCGGCTGCCGCAGTACTGCATTTTGTGGCGAAAGTGATCCTTTTTATTCAAATTTAACGGCTGGATCCTCGGTTCCTGCTCTATTTTTGGAAATCCTCCCACGTTTCAATGTAAAATAAGTGGAGTTAAGTGGTGCTTTCTTTCTGTTGTTCGGGTGGATCTGCTTCATGCTCGGCAGTAGGGATCACCAAAATGGCCATGCTCTTTTCTTTTGTTGATTTCGTCGTCATATTCTTCTTTGCCATTCGCCAAGTAGTGCTTTTGGAATTTTCTTATTAAGCATGCTATCGTTTGAAAGACAGAGCATTCTTGGCACATGTTCAGTATAATGATGTTTCCACACTAGATTGCACCGATACGGATACGTGTATCAGTATCACCGATACGAATATGTGTATCAGTATCGGGGCGATATACGTAGAATATGGTATCAATATGGGAATATGTTTGACTATTTTTGAAAATAACATAAAAAATATGGTATCAATTAAGCACCAAGCCATTTAGCATATACTCCCTCCGTCCCAAAATAACTGTACAAACTTTGTTCTAAATCAGCGACATGACATGGCCAAGTATGCTGATCTCAGTCAGGTGCAGCGACATGACATAGCCAATTAATCAATTAAGAAAGCTCTGTTTCGCAAGGATTTCCTACTAGTCTCTGGTGCAAACCAATTCTCCTTGGTCGTATACAGCGGTGAACTAGCATAGCAGAGCGCAAGGAGCAATATAGCAGCACAGAGCTAAAGGGTATTCCGCAGGGGAGAAATTACCAGACAGAGCAGAGCAAGAAGCACCAGAAACCTCTCTACTTCTGCTTCCGATATCTGCTACTGCTTCAGCTTCTTGTAAATTCTGTTCTGCAGATAACACCAGAATTAACAACTTCCAGGCACTAACTGAACTTCCAGTCACCATTTCTCAAGACATTCTGTTGCATTTCCAACAGCTGCATTGCATTTTCTGAAGCAAGGCTATACACTATACAGTATGTCAGGATCACACTTGGCCATTGCAGCAGCCTCGTGCAAAAGCCTCAGTGCTTCCTCCTGTAATCTCAACCTCTCTGTGTGAGAAGTGGAGGACCTAGCAAAAGGTCGATAACAAACACCAATAAAATGGTTTACAACGCTGATAAAATGTTTCTCGTGACTTCTGAAGGACTTCATGGCTTTATTTGCCAATTTTATTCCTTCAGAAGCATGCATTCTTACAGCATAGTTTGTTTGGCCCCTAAAAGAAGAGATGGAACATGAGGTTTTCCCTTCCTTTCTAATACACGAAAACCATTCCTTATAATGTTCAAGGCACTATCGTCCATGCCAGTTGCACTGGAGCAAAGTGCGAGAATATACCACATTTCTGCTCTGCTATAGGTTCCAGGCCACAACGTTTCTAGATGGTTGGCCAAGACTTCAACTCAATGCTGATAATGACAGTGCATACATCAAATCAAATGATTCACGAGGTCAGGATCCCACTTTATTTCTCGGAGGGCTAGCTTTCTTATAGGTATGAGCAGCAACAAAATTGCTCCTTCCTCAATGTTGTTTTCCAGGGTTAACAGATTCTGTCGTTGATTGAATTCTTGAGGAAACTATACCTCAACACCGCAGCACAGTAGTCACTGCCCTTTCTTTTTGTAAGTTGGCGGACCTTTTGTATAAATTTTGTACTAAATCAGCAACACTTATTTTGGGACGGAGGGAGTATTTCATAAGTGCAGTCCATTATCTTCTACATCTTCTTATCCATGATTTCAACAAAAGCAAGAACCAGCAGCCAAAGGGTAGCAGCAATTTACCGAACTTTAAGTTCACTTAGAGAGAAAGGGGAGCAGGAGCACCGTGGAAAGGAGCCCACCACCAGCACTATTAGAGCCTCAGAGGTATCGGGGACGTATCAGGAAAGAATCGGTATCGGATACGGTATCTGATACGGATAAGCATCGGTGTTTTCTTGTTTCCACACTTCCTGCCTTTGCAACCATGCCTGATTTGCTATGCATATTGTTCATGTGGAATATTTTTCTGTATTCATTCAATTGAGTCTGCTTCTCGTTCTCCTTGCTAGATTGACGATTCTTTGCTTTTATGTTGTATATACTGTAATGTTCCTTGAACTAACCATGAAATCTTTGGTTAAACAGATGACTCTGTATCTGGGCCACAGTACCATAGCGATGATCAAGTTGAGGTTCAAAGCCCTTACACTGAAGAGATAGCTTTTCGTCCCTCAAACCATGCTGGGAGTCCCAGTCAACCGTGGCCTATCAGTTTGCAGGATAACATGGGTCCTGTCAGAGAAATTGTTTGTATAGAACCAAACGTGGCCACGATGGCAGCTAATACTCCATCTGGTCGGGCCTCCTTGCAAATCCAGGATGACATTCAGATTAATGATCCTATCCGAGCAATGACTCCTACTCTGATGCCGGCAACAACCCGGCCCAGGATGGCAGCCGATAACCCATCCTCAATGACACCTGCTATGATGCCAGTTCCAACCCTGCCATGGATGGCAGGCGAGAACCCGTGCGCTTGGATCCCGCTCCTGAACCTGGACTATGCTCCTACTCCTGATGTTATGATGCAGGGGGGTAGCCCTGGCCATTGCGTGTCCATTGGGCTGCATAATGATATGAGGATTGAAAGCCCCATACCAAATGCCATTCATACACCTCCGAGAAGTGTTTCCACACCAAGCCCTGTGCGGGATCTTTCAAGACCTGTTCAGCGAATGGTTCTTCCGTCAGGAAGCCCACATAGCCAAGCATGGGCAATGGCGCCAAGTTGTGCAACCTATCATGCCACAGAAAATGCATTGAGGGAGAAAGCAAGTCCTCAAATGCAAGCACTGGAGGAATTGGAGTTCATGAAGAGATTTATGATTTGTGCATACCTTCGTCAGTGAGTTCCTCTTTGAGTTACAGTTTTTGGAGTACATGGTTTTGTTATACTTGTTAGCAAATAGAATCAAAACGTCTAATTTGTTCACTTCCATGGATGGCTTATCCAGACAATCACTATTTCCTAAAGTACATGTGCCTCTTGTTCCCAGTAAATTTAACCTTTAAGGCAAAACTGTCTTGTATATGTGATGCAGTTCCTGTTATATCTTCTATTTGATTTACAGGAAGAGGATAGAAGATGAACTATCTGTGGACTATATTAGATCCTTGAAGCACCTTTCCATAGTTCAGTTTGAGTCAGAAATCTGGAGAGCATTTGGTTGCAAATATATAAAATTTTCAGATAGAGTGAAGGTTTTTTTAATCAATCTATTGTTTCATCTTATTACATGATAGGTCTCTTAACAATGGTCAAGTATGATGCTCTTCTATCATAGTAGCACATGATATATCCATCCAATGGAACCAGAGCTATATATAATTTACAGATGTGCAGAAAGATTCAAGTGTTTTGGCTTTTAGTTTGCACATGAATGCATATCGTAACGTCATGCCTACTGTGCCGAACATGTATATCACAAATTGTGCCCAACTAACGCTTGAATTAATTGATTTCAAACTAGAAAAACAAGTAGAATTAATTACATGCAAAAAACAGCTTGAAATTGCTGCAGCTGGTTTGTTGGCTAGATGGGACATCACATGTCATTTCCCCTTTATTTTTTTGGCTGCTATATTTTGTACAGTCGTACTGATCCATCATAGTTCTGAAATCCTTTAGCGATACCACTACATGAATTGATTGTTCATAGTTTTGTTATTTCGAACCTTGTCTGCTATCAATTCCATGTCTCCACTCGCTGTTCTCACACTAATTATAAGAATTATAATAGACACATTAAGCAGCAAGAATAATCTCTCTCAATGAGAATAATGTACTGG
>NC_041385.1:170888482-170890449 GCF_002162155.2 Triticum dicoccoides
TATTTGATTTTCCCTCTATAATAAATGATACCTTGAGGCTGATAGAATTGTTCCCCTTTTCTCAACTTGATGCTTGTAGAACCTTGATTCCGACCCAGGTGCAACAAGAGTCTACCATTGTATTGTAGAGATAACAGGGGACTCTGTAGTGAAAGTATTCAAGGTTTGTGACACTTCTAATATTTCTGCATCATCTTCTTATATTTATTGTTTCACTGTGATATTATGTTGATGACCTGCTATTCGATGTATGCACACCTACCGGCCATGTTTTTTTTAATTGTTTCTGTTGATTCATTTTGAGTGTGTTTGTTCCTCTAGATTCACATATAAGTGTATTCCAGACACACATACTGTGCAAGCTCTAACAAAGTGTAAATATGCATTTTATGATAATCACGTGATTGTGATTGCATAAGTTGATAAATCATGCGCAGTATGCTAGTAGTACTACAATATTTAGGCAAATGTCAACAAAAGTAATTCGTTTAGGGACCAAAATCGACAAATGTTGCGTTCAACAAGGAATTTCTATTTGTAGGTCAGACCAATCTTATATTTAACTTTATTTGACTGGAGACAGGGACCATATGTACAAAATACACGGACTCATTTGCAAAAAATTGTTGGTGATGATAACGTCCTCTTGGTAAAGTTTATGGGGCCATCTTCAGAGTCTGTGATTGATTTTCTACCTTACCATAAGGTTGCTGAAGATGGTATTATTCTGGGTTTACGCCGCTACCGTTTTTTTGGTAAGTTCTCCTCTTATAATATTCTCAGTTTTTCTTTGTTAACAAGATTGCCATACCGAGGAGTGTGCATACTGTACAGACGATTTCTGCCTTCTGTGGTGTGCCCTACATAGGCTGGTACATACGGATTATTTGGAGGTGTATGAGAATGAGATAGAGCAGGATTTCATTTAGTTATATGACATTTAGATGAGTAGATCCAGGAAAAGATGTGTTTGTGTTTGGCTGATTAGAATTGAATAATATGCAGATCATTGTATTCCATTTTGATTTGTTCAATTAGTGCCAAACTTGATTTATAGAACCACGAATAATCATTGATTATTGGCACCCAGCCCACCCTTAATTACTACTCCCTCTGTATCAAAATATAAGACGTTTTTTGACACTACAAGAGTATTAAGTAATATGGTTTTCCAGTATTACCACTGCCTAATCTTTCCTACTTATAAAGGTTGGAGTTGGTGAGTTCACATCTGCGACCAAACAGCCTTCAACAATAAACAAATGAACCTCTACCCACATTGGAACAGCAACCTTCCAAGAACATAAATAAACAAATGTATTTCTACTCATATGTGGGACCTAACGCAAATAAACAAATGCACTACTACTTTCATGTGAGACCAACACTTATAGAAGACACAAATAACAAATGCAGAAATGCGACTCCAACTCAATATAATGTTCTTATTTGTCATTTTTTCCTTCCCAACCAAGTTATTTCAGTTTTATATCACAGAACAAGAGAGTGAACAAATTGTAATTCCAAAATGACCATAGACCTTGTTCTCCTGTCCTACCCGACCCACGATCTTGTGCAGTCAACTTACCAATGTCAATTCTCATATGTTTCAACATTCGGAATTTTGTGTCTGTAAAGGACTATGGTCACTTAAGATTCTCCAATGCTTGACGTGTGATCTTTTGTTGTTTGTATGTTTGTTCTTTTTAATTGTAAACTGCGTGCAAAGGCCGCATGACGCCAACGTATTTGGACGATTTCCTAAGCCAGTGACCTAACTCATATCTTATAGTTTCGTAGCTATGCACGGGCATTGTGGTAGTACTAGTAATCCACCACCAAGAGAGTGTAGTCACAATAAATTCAGCTATAATTATTAACAATGGATATTTATTACCAAGATGCGTCAATGCCCCACCCGCAGTCACTTGGGTGATTCTGTTCACAGTGGTGTTCCCAGTCACTTG
>NC_041385.1:170890635-170894949 GCF_002162155.2 Triticum dicoccoides
TGGGGGATAAACTTTGTCTCTACAGTGGAATGTTCGTAAGAGGTGCCAAACTGTAGCAATACAAACAACTTATCTTGGAATTTAAACTGCTAGATTGTCCATATGTTCACTTCTTGGATCATGGGGGACAGTCCCTTACCTTCGCCCCTAAACAACGGTGTCACAAGAAGCAGCGGCCAAAGAGGGCAAACATAGAAGAAGATGGTGTCTAGAGCATAGGAGTCTAATGTTGAGATTGGCATGTCCCTGTGCAGCAAAGTGGAGACCATGCCTACCATAAGTATTGTCAATGTTGGTTCAAATATTGTGATGATGGCAGCAACGGTAAATCATGGACAATGGTGGCCTTGCTTTTCTTTTTACCTTTTGAGGAAAGGTTGGTACAGTTGTGGCTTCATGATGGTTAGAGGTGGTTGGCGAAGCATCAGATCTACTCCCTCCGTTTCAAAATAGATGACTCAACTTTGTACTAACTTTAGTATAAAATTGAGTCATCTATTTTAGAACGGAGGGAGTAGGATTGTATGGTTGAAATATATGTGAAACACTCAACCTTCTCGATCAGTTTGGACTTTTGGTTCAACTGGCAGGTGCTTGAAACTTAATTATGCTATTAGAGCCAAAAGGTCTTGGGTTCAAGTCTTGACTTTCGCGTCTAAATAAAAAAATTGCTTGCCCTCTCTCTGTCCTTTTTTAGGCCTTATCAAGCCACACCTAAGAGGGGGGTGTTGAAGTATATGTATATTACCCAACCTTCTCCATCCATTCGGACTTATGGTTCTACTGGTTGGTGCATGGAACTTAATATGTATGGCATAGAGCTTGAGAATGACATGCTGATCTCGTTATAACTATCCTATATTATGCTGTGAATGGAGAAGAGACGCATGGGAGGTTAAATCAGAGGTCCAGTGGAAAGGGGATGTCATTTCCGTGAGTTGAGAGTAGTGTCTGACAATGATGTGCTAGGTGGGAACACATGCTATTAGACTGGCAAACAATAGTAGTGAAGAGTCCTTGGTATTTCACTTGTGAGATGTGTGTCATGGCGGTAGTATATTGGTGACATAGGGTTAGGTTTTAGGACCTCCCTCTTAACATATGTTAAGAATTGAGGGCAATATCTAGTAAGTTACATACCATTGGAAAATTTGCAACTGATACCTTGATGCAAAATAGTTAATCCCTCAGTCCCAAAATGTAAGGCCTATCATGATTTGTTAAGACAAGGTCTTGACGAACAATTACTCCATTCGTACGTGATATGTGTGATGCAAAGTCACAATCATAAGTACTTCTGCATGCGAATTTTAATGAGATCAGTTTTATATCATAAATTCTATGTTTATGGAGTAATTGTTGTTTGAAGCCTTATCTTAATAAATCAAAGTACACCTTATTTGGGGCAAGGGGTATATTGGTGACAATTGTTACCCTAATTTATTGGTAACACATATAACCCTAATTTATCGGGCAGTAGCATGGAAATGGAAGGGTAAGTACGTACCTTTCTCATGAAAAGACAATTTAGACTTGCAAATCCACTCATCTACATGTTTAATGTGAGGGACAGTCAAGTATATTCTTATGATTTCTACTTTTGCTTGTTGCCTCTGTTACTTGCACTGGGAATATGGTATCTTCCATGTCTGGAAAATTGGCTCACTGATGTTGTGAGCACGTGCATACTGGAAAACACAGCGCAATATATGGTTGAAAAGTAAGACTTGTTTTCACCTGGCAAATGAGACACCAATGCTATTTTTTTTGTTAGGAAAATCTTTTGGTATTGTAAAGTGCTTCCCTTAGGTTTTTAGCAGCTAACTTGACGTTCGTTGAATGATCTTTCTTGACTGATGTCTGTTTATTTAGTTTACAAGGATGGAGGAAAAGATGAGAAAAAGAAAGAAGAGAAAATAAATTGGGAAAACAAGAACTGCGCTTCAGGCGTGAAATGCTACTTTGTTCGCACAGAGTCTGGATGGAATATGGATGAACCTTACATACTCTCTGGCAAGACAATCAATCAGGCTCGCAAACTATTCATGCACATACATACTGCTCCCACCTTGGCGAAATACATGGCCAGGTTTGTTCTTCTAACGTTATTGAATAGTACCAGTCTATTGATGTTGTTTTGTTGTTAGATGAATGATACATTGTTGCTACCATGATGGGAGTATTCTTAGAAACAACCAAAAAGAGTCATATTTCAGAAGGCTAAAGTTTCATTTAATTGGAAGATAAGCTTGTATATGGGAAATCCCACTACCTAGGTTTTTTGTTCCCTTGTCCCCATGCTGCTGCTGTCGAACTATTTAAAACCCTCTAAACAGACAAAACCCTGATTTTTGATGATAAATTGCTGTCCCCATGGCTGTTGCTGTAGTCTCTCTGTTTAAAACTTGTGTTCTTCCATTGGATGTTGCAGGTTTGCTTTGATACTATCGAAAACTATCACAATGGAGGTTGATTTATCAGCGCTTCATGTTATACAGCTTGATGATAAACCTTGCAGCGTAAGTCTCTCGTTCCACTGTATTTGATCTTGCTTCTGAAATGTAAACTTATCTCAATGTGATATTCCAGGCTGAAAATGGGGGCATTGTTCAACGAGATGGGGAACTCCTGATCCATACTAATGGAACTGGCCTAATATCTGAAGATTTGGCTGAGAAATGCCCAACAATTATGTACAAGGGAAAACTTTTGAAGTCACAAGTTTGTGCACTTTCCCTTCACGCCTTGCACCTTTATAGTACTCCCTCCGATCCATATTACTTGTCGCTCAAATGCATGTATCTAGACATATTTCAGTGCTAGATACATCCATTTGAGCGACTACTAATATGGATTGGAGGGAGTAGAATTTATGAACCGTAGTTATAATATATTTTCTTATGTAGAATATTTTTGGCTCCTCTGATGTTTATTGTTTTGTGAATGATGAAGCAAACTTGAATTATGGTTTACTAGATCACTGTGTGGTGTATGCATACCAAAAACACATGGATAAACAAGATTCCTTACTGTTGCTAAATAATACACCATGATGGCAGAACTACATTTAAACTGGCTCAGGTGGTTAAATAATAAATAGACTTTTTTTTTATCTTCAGGGAATTGGCTAGATTGCAGTCTGGGGTATTAAACCATTTATCTCCCCAAGATTCAGGGGGTTAAATAGACTCCTTCCTTGTTTATAGAAGGGACATTTCAGCATGCAACTTTTCGGCTTTCAGATTGTTCATATCACTGCACTATTCCTTCTGGGTTCCGTTGAAATTAGATTGCATTTGAAAACACGAATATTGTAAAGGTTTATGCATATGGTTACTGTTACCATATTCACTTTCTTTCTTGTTCCAACCGAAGTATCTTTCACTGATCATTCCTTATTTTTCAAAGAACTCCATTAGATCAACTGCTACTAGTAATTTCTATATCTGTCATTCATGTACGAAACGACTACTGCTGCATTTCCTCTATAAATGTCCCCCCTCGTGGAATTCATGCTCTTCAGACTTCAGCAAGGATTGCTATTGGCAGTATTTTATTCTAACTCTTCTAGCGAACCTCTTATTGTTTTATTATGCCTTGTTCAGGATGTTCAGGCTTGTGATGATACACTTACGACGTCCCCCCATGCGAAGAAACAACGGCTTATTGCCAGTAAACCTGTATTGCGTTAACCATGTTCTGATACACTGCATTATGAATGTGTTATGATTTAACTAATATGTTTGTTGTTTCTTATCTGTTCTCTAGCCTCTTCTTATTCAGTTCCGGATGTTCTATAAAGGATCAGCTGTTAAGGGAACTGCATTAATTGACAGAAGGGTATGGATTAAGAGTTTCAGACATTGTACCACTTCAAATTCAAATTACTAGTCTTATTATTGGTTGTCTTTTTTTTAGCAAATTCGGGCGGGGGCAAGTGTGCATCGTGCATCTTCTTTTGATCGTTATAGCAGGATGGTCTTAGTTTTGTTATGGGTCTGAAGTTGATTTAGTTGTACACTTTTATGAGCTCGAGTATAATTTCAAGAAATGCAGCAGTTAGCTGTTCTTCATATAGGATAGACAGATTGGAGAAGCTATCACCACCTTTTATATCAGTTTACTTATATCAGCACAATTTCTTTGGTTCATGTTGATTTTTGCGCAGTGGTAAAGCTGCTGCCTTGTGACCATGAGGTCACGGGTTCAAGTCCTGGAAACAGCCTCTTACAGAAATGTAGGGAAAGGCTGCGTACAATAGACCCAAAGTGGTCGGACCCTTCCCCAGACCCTGCGCAAGCGGGAGCTACATGC
>NC_041385.1:170895548-170903830 GCF_002162155.2 Triticum dicoccoides
GTTACATAGCACGTGTTGGTTATTCTTAATTTGTCTTTCTCCAATATACTCATTTGTTATACACTTTTGATGTTTACATAGCACGTGCTCTTATTAGCTTATCTTGTCCAAACTTTGGACACTTTCTAAAGAATAACTTTATTTTGTGTTGCAGCTTCCTCCTGGAACTATTCTTATACGGCCATCAATGATAAAAATAAAATCTGATCCAAAATTATGTGGTGTACAGTCCGTTAACTCTTGGGAATTGATAAAAATGAAAGCTGATCCAAAATCATATTGTGTCCAGTCCGTCAACTCTTTGGAAATAGTGACAACGAGGTATGCCATGAACCTTTGAGCTGCACTGTTATATTTAGGCATTAAGTACATACTTAGTTACACGTCTGAATACTATGGATTGCTATGTCTATGCATGTTGTTGGAACTTTAAAGCCTCCTAGAAGTATTTATTTAATCCTTTTTTTCGAGAAAACGCAAAAGACTTTTGCGTTTCATTGCATTGAAAAGATAGAATTTTGTTACAACCCTCCTAAGAGGCCAAGTTCAGGTAAGAACAGGAAAATTTAGTGTACATCCCAGGTGGTTGGCAAGATGACCCGCAGGCCACGGGCACCAGCTCGTGTCCATTGCCCAACTTCATCCTTGATCTTAGAAACCAGGGCATGGTCGAGAGGCTGGGCACCATCGAATATGCAGAAAAAATTGTGCTGCTTCCAGATCATCCACGGCATCAGGAGGGCAATGGAGGCGAGACCCTTGCGCATCTGTGTAGGCGTGTTTTGCTTGGCATGGAGCCACCAGTCCATGAGGATATCTTCCTGGTTTGGGCCTGCGTTGGTCATCCTGAGCCAAGCTAGGACCTCATGCCAAGTCTGTCTGGCGAAAGGGCACTCCAGGAGTAAGTGACGCATCATCTCAGGAGGCTGGTCGCACAGCGGGCATCGGGGCTGGTGCTGGAGACCACGCCTAGCATGGCGATCAGCAGTCCAGCACCTATCAAGGTTGGCCAGCCAGTGGAAAAATTTCACACGTGGCGGCGCCCAACTCTTCCAGATAAGCTTCCAAGAGAAGCAAGTTGTGGATCCCTGGAATGTGGCGAGGTAGCAGGAGTGGGCAGTGTAGGTGCCGGAGGCCGTCCACTTCCAAACAAGCTGGTCAGGGGCATCCGAGAGCATGTTCGATCGCCTGCCAGACTTGCACGTATTGGCCAATCTTGTTAATGCCAACGATCCCATGAATGTCTCGTGCCCAGCTATGGCCCTGTATACCTTCAATCCTTATCGGTGGCATTACAGACTATGCACAATAGTCAAGTGAACTTATTTTGTTGCAGTTCACTGTGATTTTGTGTGGCTATGCTTCATTTCTCTTGTCCCAAGTCATTTCTCAAATTCCGGTTGAAAGAAGTCCCTCCTAGGTTTAGTTTCTCCTTTGTATCAGTCCTATAAAATAACTGTCAAAAATTGTATGTGGCGGCAACAGGGAAAAGTCTTTTCAATTTGTAGAGGAATAAAAAAATCTGAACCCACCGAAATCTCCGGAGTTTCTCATTTTCGGCAAAAAAGAAAACATTCTAAGAGTTTGCACTGTACTCGATCCTTTTCAAAGGGAAGCACATATTCCAAAAATAGAATTTTCTTGGTTGACTTGTTATTCTGAATTTATTTTATAATTTCACTACTAAAATCCTTCCTTTTTTGCTTGGTTTGGAACGTTAATGAAACCCACTGGCAAGTCCGGTAAACAGCAGGTTGAGTTTACCCGGAGTGGGGTGTTGATATCGAACTTAGTTTTGGTGCCTTAGAAGCTCTGTCCCACAAACCTTTCAAATCACCACACTTGTTCTTCATTTTTCACACCTATACAAATAAAAAATGTACTCCCTTTGTTCCAGATTATAGTGCACATAAGTTTTTGGCATATTCCATATTGTAGTGCGTAATAGCAGCCGCAACCGATTTTGGACGAAAATAGCTTCGCCTTATCCCCTTCCTCCCGCACCAGCACCACGATGATTGAGGACCACGGCGGCTGGAAGGACGCATCTCCCTCGCCGCCCTCTTCCTCCCCACAACCTCTGGGCGCAAAGCGATGCTCCAGTGAGCTCTGGATCAGCCTCCTCTCCTCTGTGCCGACGAGATCCAGGAGAGAGCGATGACATGGTGGTCAAAAGCGTGATGTATGGACACCCATGACTCATGGACGTCGGTCAGAGCGCACCATCGCCCACCTGTGAGAGTGAGCCACTCCGAGGACTCCGCCTTTCGCCCATCCACCTTCCATGGGTGCCAATCAACTTCTTAAGTGCTGGCTGCCACTTTCTCGGTCTTCTCCTCCAACACCGGTGAGCAGCTCCGCGTTGTGTTCAAGGTCGATGCCAACGAGGCTGGGCGATCCTTGGACATGGAGCGGCAGCACGCCGGCGCCAACTTTCTATGCAGCAGCGACGGCAGCTCACAGGTGTCAGAGGCGCCTTCCACGCCCACGGCCGATGGCTCCGCATCAGCCATGGCCGGCGTCTCCACGTCCAGCACGTCCATGGTGGCGCCGCCGCGTTCTTGGCTGCACCCCCTCTTCCCTGGCCGGATTTGCTTGCTGGTCGTGGACGCTTGCGTCATGTGAAACAGAGGAGGCTGGAGTACAGCACACTAGTACTTCTTGCACGTGGGCTGGGGACTTTCTCATCCAAAATTTAGTGCCAGCACATACATTGGTACCTGGTCTAGAAACTATGTGCACTACAATCTGGAATGGAGGGAGTACATGTTAATATCAGGAAAAAGAAAGCAACGGGTTTTTCCTTTGACGGTTAAACATGCTGTTTAGTTTTTTTAGCTATGACTAAGATTACTTGCTTTTGCTTGATAGTTTAAACTTTTTGATGAGTTCATTTGTGCATGAAACTTGATGCGGTAGCATTTGGCAACTCATGGTGTAAGACTTCGGTGGGTATTGGTTAAGTGGGGAGATAAGAGCATATTAAAGTGTGAGCAGGAGTGCCTACCTTTCTGCAACAGATTAAGCCATGTGAATTAGGACATGTTGATTAAGTGGGGAGATAAGAGCGTATTAAAGTGTGAGCAGGAGTGCCTACCTTTCTGCAACAGATTAAGCCATGTGAATTAGGACATGTTGATTGTGCTTGGTTCACAAGAGGTGTAATATATTTTTTTGTTTCATCAGCACTAAACCGAAAAGGACATTAACATCGAAGCTCTTGATTGCACTACTTCGCTATGGAGGAGTTAAAGAAGAGTTCTTTATGGAGCTTCTAGAGAATGCAATTGAAGGGGCTGAGAACGCTCGTTGTGATTATGAAGACGCACTAAACAGTTAGTGGCATATTTTCCATGCACTACATTTTATGAATTGCCACATATATGTGCTTCTTTCTGCTCTTATCTTACTGTTAGGCTATGATAGTCTGCCATTTACATTCACCTGCTTGCATTTGATACAAACCTCTTTTTGATCTGGTCCTTGCAGTTGCATTTATCTATGCGGACATGGAGGATTCGATATCAGCACGAATGATTTTGTCTGGAATTCCACTAGAAGATGCATATTTGCAGTCCAGGCTGGCTATCATGGCTCAACAAGAAAGAAAGGGAATCAAGCAAGGAAAGCTACCAATCAGTGATTGCTTTTATTTGATGGGTACAACAGATTCTACAGGGAAACTCAAAGCCAATGAAGTTTGTGTGATCCTGTAAGTGGCGGACATACTCTTTTGGATCTGCATGCCTTTTGAATTCTGTTATGTGTATATTCCCTTGATCCGTGATTTTACTGGTCACACCATTTAGGAGTTTCTGAAGACACTGCTATTTTATTGATATTTAATGTTTATGAAGAAACCTCGGATAGGCAGCCCTTGGGACTGCACATGCTGCCCACACGACATGAGGCTCTCACACCTCTGCTATTTTGTTAGCGTGTATATTGCACTTACAAGTCACAAGGATATGCATATTCGTGTGTGCGGACTGGAAAGTATTTTTAATTACAGTTCTAGAAGTGTGTGTGTTAGTTGACCTAACTGTGCCTCTGGTTGAAAAGAAGAGTTGTTAACCACTGATAATAATCGTAATATGCTTTCATTAATTCTTTGATAAAACTGATTATAAGATCGTAACCATATGTGGGTATTTGGGGCTTCAACCTGTTGTCTTGAGGGAGTATTTTAATGTCATTATTCCTTTCGGTTGGTCAGATATAGACTGACCTGACGTTGTATGGTCTAAAGGGAGATTGAGATTTAATTTGTATGACTATTTGTAATTAGAAAAGTCTGTAAGAGATATTTTGGATTCCTAAAAGGTTTTGATATCGTGGAAGACATTACAAACTTCCATTCTGTAGATGGTCTTAGGATCCTTAAAACATGGATCGTGGTGCAGCCATTATTTATTGGAGTACTGCTGATGTTTGAAAGCAGTTCCTTTTTTCCTGCATTGAGATTCAAGAATTTTGTGTTTTCTCAAATAAAAAACAGTTCTTTTTCTCTCTCCTTTTTCTGTTTGTTACTTACTTTATATGCTTTTATTAAACAGTGACAATGGACCATATTGTGGAAATGTGCTTGTCTATAAACATCCTGGGTTACACTTTGGTGATATACATGTCTTGACATCAAGATATATCGAGGATATACATGACGTAGTAGGATATTCAAGATATGCTATACTTTTCCCTACCTCTGGCCCACGATCGTTGGCCGATGAGATGGCCAATAGTGATTTTGATGGGGACATGTATTGGGTCTCAATAAATGAACAGGTCAGTTCATTGCTAATTGACATTTTATTTTGAATCTTCATTGGAAAACATTATCTTCCATGGCCTGTTTCAGACCTCAATAACCAAAGTGGCCCTTCTTTTTGCAAGGAAAAATGCCACTTTGGTCATGGCCCTTAAAATATCAACTATGTTAGCTTCTTCAGTTTTTGACTTCAGTCATTCATGTCCTAGCATTACTACTAATCACTTATCCTAGTCGAGCCTTCGGCAATTTCTGAACTATATATAGGTTTTCTAATACATGCTTTGTTACCACATTGGCTACTATAGATTCATTAAGTCATGTGTATCATTGCAGTAGTGATGAAGCATTAAAAAATGGTTTTGGTAGTGTAGCATGCCTTTTAACCTCTCAATGTATTGTCCTGCTTTGATTGTAAATATGCCATTTTCAGTTATTAAAGCAGTTCAAGCCTTCTAAACCATGGGAATGGGGCCAAGTAAATAAACCAATACAGGCCGAGAAAAAGTGTCTTTTGGATTTAGACGAACCCCTACTCGACAGGAGTTTGTTTCATGAATTCTTAAAAGCAAGATTTGCACGCAGGTATTCATATCAAGTTGATTTATTATTATTCTGATTTATGCTGATAATCATTACAAATTCACAAGTGTCTGTTTTTAAAACAGCACTTCAGAATGTATGTGTCACTAGGAGACGATCTTCTTCTGAAGATGAGTTTTGCAGCAAGAATCTTATTTAGGGGACAAATTTCTTGTTAAACTGCTTGTGCATGAGACCGGGGATTGGCGTATATGTTACGCTTGGCTTGTGCATTTTGATAGGTGAAAAATGTAATATAGTCATCATTCAAATGAATTAATTCACATGTAGCTGTCTTTCTTCATTCCACCTGGGAAATGCTTCATACATGTTACCAGTCTCAACTGGAGCAGACCCTATCTGTTATCCAAAAAGGCTTTCGCCCCGCTTTATATATAAAGCAACGGCCAGAGATACAAATACGGATACAACATGCCACCACTCCACACAAGACACACACCCAAGGCAAGATACAAGGGTGCTGATGCACCACAACACTACCCAATCGACCACCAAGCACACTACAGATGAGCCAAAAGGAACTACTTGGGGCCGACGAGGACCTCCCGAGACCTAGCCACCAAGAAGTGAAGCGGGACAGTGACGAAGCATGAACTCCAAGGCGGTGCCTTCAAGAAGGGCACAACACCGATAGTCGCCACCGCCCGATCCTGAGGATCAAGTTTTCACCCGGAGCAACGTGGAGAGAAGAGAACATCACGACGGAGCCTTCATGAAGGAAACGACACCCGTGGCCGCTGCCACCATCGGCCGGAGAAGACCGGGCAAGTTATGCACTTTGGTGTTAACCCTCCGCCAAACATCACCAACCATGCCACCCGCGTGACCATGGCTACCCGACCGCACCCAAGAAGCGCGCTCCGCCCACGAACACCGCGTCTCCCGCCGCCGGGGGACCCTATCTGTTGGGTTTATTGTTTCCTTTTACTCATTTGGTCAGCGTAAATCTTGAGTGAAATTCCCTTATCTCTCATGTTACTGTTTCACAGTACTCCATTGTAGAAGATAAATAGGATTTGCATTTTATTAAAATGGGATATTCAGTGTTGTATCGAAAGTCATCTTCTATTCACGAGCTCATTTGAGCTCGTGATAAATAGCAAAATCCAAAAATATTGAAAAAAATTCTAATTTTTTTGTGGCGAACTTTGATAATGTTTTCTGCACCTGCAAAATTTCATCATGAAATGACATTCGCGGGAGTTGTGGCAAAAAAAAAACAGCACTCCAAAATGCTTTTGAAAATAACACTTTTGGAGCCATTTTTTTTTCAATGACTTCCACGAATGTTATTCCATGATGAAATTTGGTGAGCACTGAATTTTTTTGTCAATGTTTGCTGCAAAACAATTTCAGTTTTTTTTCTGATTTCACTGTTCACTCGAGCTCATTTGAGCTTGAGCTGAGAAACACCACGACCGTGTTGTATGCCCTATTTATTACTGCTTGTTGAGTTTTTCACATGGGTTTATTTGTTTCCGGCTTTTACCTGTTAATGTTTTCAACTAGAAAAATAAAGCATGGATCCGTGTAGTTCTTGGATTCCTGCTGTCAGCGGCTATCTGCTAAACTATCAATATACAACCTTTTGTAATATTGTATGATCTAACTCTTGTTTGGAATTTTCCTACTTTCAGTAATGCACTTGGCACAGCAGCTGATAGTTGGTTAGTATATATGGACCGACTGTTAACAGATGGTGTTGATGAAGATGAAAGTAATGTACTAGAAAAAAAGATAAAGAAGTTGGTTGATCTTTATTATTTGGCCCTGGACGCTCCAAAGGCCAGGTCCAAGGTTAATTCCATTCTTGAGTTTACGCAATCTGTAGTTTCAAATGCTTTTATGCACTATACTATATAGCTCCATGTGCATCACCCTTCCATATTATTGTTTATTATCATATTTAGAATTTAACTGCTAGATGTCCAGATATCATCCGTTTGGCTAACATCTAATAGAAGGGAACTGAATGAACTGTTCTCTTATAAAAGGTAGACCGCCTTGCCTAATTAATTAGGTGTATTGTAGTATCCAGCATGGTTAAGTACTCCCTCCGTCTCATAATATAAGAGCGTTTTTGACACTACACTAGTGTAAAAAAGCTCTTATATTATGGGACGGAGGGAGTATTTTTTTAAATCAGACTTCAAATTCGATATGCACTAGAAGAAAGAAAAGGAATAGGTTTTCTGATGAATGGTGGTAGTTATCTTTTTATTTTCTTCTTTCATTTTGCTTTACCATCTGTCAGATTTTTCACATTTTTGTTAGTGCTGACACAGAATGTTAGTGCTGACACAGCTGCATGACCTGTATATATTTCCCCTCCCTGCTCTCTCTTAGTTCTCTCTCTCCTCCCCTGCTCTCTCCTGTATATATTTCCCTCTCATGTACATATTTTCCTATTAATATATTTACTGTCAGGCCCTCCCCTACAGTTTTCGCTAAAAAGAAAGAGGATGATCAGTACCTTATGTTGGTTACTTGTTTGATACTAGCTCCGTTCCTAAAGATAAGACGTTTTGGCAGTTTAATTTAAACTGCCAAAACGTCTTACATTTAAGAATAGAGGGTGTACTTGTAAGGCAAAAGCTGACCACATGCAAAGCATTTATACTAAACAGTTTAAAGCCTTTTCTAATCATCTTCCTTCCCTCAACAGATCAATGTCCCTGCTGAGCTGACAGCAAAAAAGTATCCGCACTACATGGATCGAAAGGAAAGCTACCATTCGACATCCATACTAGGAAAAATTTATGACGAAGCAGAAAAAAAGCAATCTGAGAAAGTTGAACCAGTCGGTAAGTTGCTACTTCATTTAGCTCTTTCTTGTTGCGTTTTCACTTCTATTTTTATTTAGCCAGTTTTTTTACATTACTACAGTATGTAAATTCAATCGCTAGAGCTTTTT
>NC_041385.1:170903977-170972113 GCF_002162155.2 Triticum dicoccoides
TCTTCATTACCGAGGTGGTATCCCAGATATGTTGAGATGCTGTCAGATGGGAGAGCGGGTGGCTGCGATGTGAAAAAGCGCTGTAGCTGGAGCGGAGGAGGCCAGATAGCGTGGCCAAGCTCCGTCGTGCGCTGCTGCCGTCGAACTCGACACACACGAGCTCCTATGAGGAAGAAGACATAGATGCAGCCATGCAGGAACGTATAGCGGAGCGAGGGGAAGCTCCAGGGCAAGGCTTTCAAGGAGAGGAGGAGGTGTTGGCCGCGTGGTCGAAGAACTGCAGCGCCGTTGGCATGAACTGAGCTCCGGCTGCGCTCTCGGCATACAGGAGGAGGGGCCGCGGCTGATGGGGGCCCCCACTGGTCAAATACCGCTTTGACCTCGTTCACGTCAGCAAACACCTGAGCAAACCCACCTAACACGATGTCTAACGGTATTGGATAAACCCACGTAACATGATTTCTGAACGGTATTGGATAGATCAGGGGGTTAAGAGAGCAGAAAGAATGGTCACAGGGGGTTACGTGAACCATCCATTCTGTTCAGGGTAGTAAAATGGATGTTTCCTCGAGAAGAAATATAGTGACTGCAATATGGCAAGACCAGCGTCTATCCTTTTTGTTCCGATGGCATGCAGCTCCTGATTTTGTTGTTGGGAGCACCTAGAAATCAGCTAGCTGAGATTTATCTATGGTCTCATTCACATGACATCATCATATATTTTGGCTAGACTTTTTTTCCTTTCCCCACGATTTGCACATGCCGTGTTGTTTTTTGGGGCTTGGCCTTTTTATGTGTCCTGTCGCTCATGCTAAAGCAAACATACGAATTCATAAGGGAAGCGCATACGTCTTAGTGGGCTCGCCTGCACAACATATTTTTAGTTACCATAACACAGTTGTGGAGAGCGTTTCCTTTGTTGTTTTTTCAGTTTTGACCCAGTTTAGCAGTAATCACCACCATGATGCCTCTGGCGCACAAGATCTATCCCAGACTTGTCCCATACATTTTTTTTGTTAAAAATCCATCATTTTTTAATTTTAAATTGATGGAGCACAAGATCTATCCCAGACTTGTCCCATACATTATTATTTTTTGCTAAAAATCCATCTTTTTAAATTTTTAATTGATGGACCTTGCAGTTGCGACCCGACTTCAAACTTGCACTTGCGCCCCTCTTTTAGTACTTGCAGTTGCGCCCCACTAGCAAATTTGCAGTTGTAACCCGACTTTGAAATTGGCGGTTGCGACCCGACTTCAAAACTTGTACTTGCACCTCTCTTTTAATACTTGCCATTGCGGCCCCACTTGAATAGTCAGTCGCGATCCGACTTTGGAAACTTGTAGTTGCGACACGACTTTGGAACTTGCAATTTTGACCCGACTTTGGAAACTTGCATTTGCGACCCGACTTTGGAAACTTGCAGTTGTGACCCGACTTTGGAAACTTGCAGTTGCAACCCGACTTTGAATATTTGCAGTTGCGACCCGACTTTGAATACTTGCAGTTGCGACCCGACTTTGGAAACTTGCAGTTGCAACCCGACATTGAATATTTGCAGTTGCAACCCGACTTTGGAAACTTGCAGTTGCGACCCGACTTTGGAAACTTGCAGTTGCGACCCGACTTTGAATACTTGCAGTTGCGACCCGACTTTGAAAACTTGCAGTTGTGACCCGACTTTGAATACTGGCAGCTACAACCCTGACTTGAAAGCCTGCAGCCGCGGCCACATTTGAAAAAGCGGTTTTTCGTGATCAAATTTTGGAAACCTCGTGGTTGCGACTCCGTCTAAAACCTAACAGTTGCAGCCTGACTTAATAGACTATAATTACGACCCAATTTAAAAATCATGTAGTTGTGACCAGACTTAAAAACTTTGGTCGCACAAATGTTTTGATGGAAAAACTCATGGAGGAAGCATTTCTACCGAAAAGGAGGAATGTGCTTTGATACCATTAGAATAAAAAATGACAGAAATAAATAAATAAATAAGTGGAATAAAAATAGAAAATAATTTTAAAAAGAAGAAAAAGCAAAATAGAAAATACAGAAAATGGGAAAATGAAAGAGAAAAATAAAAAAAATGAAATCGCTGAACAATCAATTTTCAATCCATGGTAACAAATGAATACAAATCTAAAAAAACAAAATGAATACACTAAATTAGGAAAAGGGAGAAGAGTGGAATAGTGTTCTACTAACATATTAGTGAAATAACAAAAAAACAATTAATCATGAGAGAAAAATATATGAAAATGTTACAAAGAGCTGACCCTGGAAGCTACGGTCAATAAATGACCCTAACATGATTCAAAAAAGAAAACAAGTGACAATAACATGCAAGGAAGAATGCAGTTAGCTAGCAACGATTCTCATCCTTCGATCATATCCTCTTTGTCTTTTCCCGCTGGGTAAAAAGAAGAAGAAGAAGAAGAAGAAAAGCCCATATAGCCCGTAAACAGAAAAACAAAAAAGCTAGTACTCTGCACATGGGCTACGTCCTGTACGAGAGTAGAGCCGCGTCGTTCGGGCAGAACGCACAACGACAACAATCTGATGTGCGACCATCGGACGGTCAAAAAAGTGATTGAGACCACAATTAAAACTCAGCTAGCTGAGTTTGAGCAAAACCGTTTGTTGTTAGCTGTTCGGTCAGATGACATTAGGTACTTAAAAAACAGTAATTTCTTGTTTGTGTTTTGGTCTTGTTATAATCAGAGATATCGTTGGACCCGCGTTTCACGGAGAGAGCAGCATCTTCAGGATACAAGTACCTGAACCTCTGGACAGGCCGTTATCACGGAGAGAGCAGCATCTTCAGGATACAAGGAAGAAACAGACCTGAAGTTCAAAGAACTCTACCAAAAGTACAAATACGTAAGTTCCCAGTCTTCCGCTGAACAACAGCAGCATAACCGAGGCTCCTACAAAAGCATTCTGAAGCGGCTCGTTTCGTCTTGCAGATGCTCTACGATGCCGCTGAATTCGAGCAAACTCAGAGGAACCTTGACGAAGTGTTCGACGAGGCCTGCACGATCTACCAGATCGTCTATGAGAAAGCAGCGAGGTTTAAGAAGGCTGGGAGATGCAACTTCGTGTGGAATGTGGCGGGCCGTGCGCTGTGCCGTTTCTACTCTCTCGAGGCCGAGGGTGACAAGGTGCTTGTCCCGTTGACGGTCGCTCGGAATCTTACCAAGAAGCGCCGAAGGTAGCAGCGACTCGACGGGCGGTGAATTTGATCGACTCCATATTGTACTCCCTCCGTCTGGAATTACTTGTCATCAAAATGGATGAAAATTGATGTATCTAGAACTAAAATACATCTAGATACATCCGTTTCAATGACAAGTATTTCCGGACGGAGGGAGTATAAAGTACTCCCTCCGTTCCTAAATATTTGTCTTTCTAGAGATTTCAACAAGTGACTACATACGACGCAAAATGAGTGAATCTACATTTTAAAATATATCTACATACATCCGTATGTTGAGTCCATTTAAAATGCCTAGAAAGACAAGTACTCCCTCCATCCCAAAATTCTTGTCTTAGATTGTCTAGATACGGATGTACCTAATACTAAAATATGACTTGATGCATCCGTATTTAGACAAATCTAAGACAAGAATTTTGGAACGGAGGGAGTATTTGGGAACGGAGGGAGTAGTATCTATTGTGGCGGGTAATATCAGACGTGGACGTTTCAAACCTATGGGTTCAATGTAGGCTGTATTTAATTTTACCTGCTTCAAGCTGTGGTGTGTAGTGTGCGCTCGAAGTGCGTGTTTGATATGTATGCATCTATCTACGTATTGCCACCAAGAATCCCGCTTGTAATCAGAGATGACATGCCATACCCCTGTTCGTTGCATGTCCCCTGTGTAATCTTCTCAGAACCTTCATGTTAATGCAATGCAGTGCAGCCATATACAATGTCACACTGCAAAGTGGTGTTGCCAGTTTCGGTTTAGACTTTTGTTTTTATGGACGATTGCTCTGCTTTTTTACTTGGTGTTCAGTTTACAAAAAAAAAAATCACGCCAGTGCTGCTCTACAAAAAGGCGAAAAAAAAAAATACTTTGAAACAAAGCGATTTCACAGCACAGAGCAATTTGATTGTATTGAGAGCGTGAGCCAAGTGTTTCATATCTGTAAATGTGAACAACGTACGTTTCACTTAGGAGTACTTTGTAGACGACCACACAATTTTGTACGCCATACGTCCGCATCAGTGGTGCTCCAATTTTCCCACCTTTCGTTCAGACACAAGACTGGAATCCGGACATGCGTGCCTGCTTGCACTGCACTGCTCATCGATGCACGGATCGCTGGAGATGGCGACCGATGAATCTATATCGAAGAGGAACAGGAGAGAGGGAGAGATCCTGCGTGATCTGCTACAGATCTCCCGGGATCCTCACGGGATCTCCCAGACCCAGAGGATCGATCGACGGGACGGGTCGCCGTGGCCATCTCATCTTATAGGACACACATGCACGCACGTGTTACGTGGTGCTGGTGCACATATACAATGTGCGTCAACTCAACGTGGTTACTTATGGCTGGACAAGCAAGCAAGGAAGGGGATCCCAGTGTCGCCATGGGTATCTTTTCCCGAGATTCACCTCATCTGAGCCGCCAGCGACCGAGAACACGTCACGTCCACAGGGCTAGATTCACATCGGATTTGGCTAGGCTGACGAAATGGACGTGTTCAGAGTGGATACATGCCTGCCTTCGTACCCACGTGCCATGTCCGCTCCTCCTGGTGCATAACAAGGTTCCATTTTTCTCTTAACTTGTATGGCCCCCTTCATGGACTGGCCCCCTTGATCCTCGTCTACAAGATTAGAACGGTTAGTTCCCTACTGCTTGAGCTTTAGACCAAGGGCAACTCCAAGATCACCTACTGGTCTCACATCCACTTTGTATGCGCCAATGGGTTCTAGGAGGCCGGAGAGGGTTTTTGGGTGGGTCCTGGATGTCAAAGTCCGACGTTGCAGACTTGTAGACTGTCCCAGACCTTCCCCGGTTTGATGCCGGTTTGTGGGATTTCGAACTTTCCAATTGGTCTGACCATTTCTGTTGACCCATGCTGAATGGCTAAAAGTGCCCGGATCATCCCATCGGGACACTTACCGGTGAATAGCTGATCCGTGTTGGAGTGCCGTAAGACTACTGTTTGTCGATCGTCCTGTTAAATCCATCTAGTGAAAATATGTGTACTCTCCACGGTCTACATTACCAAGATCCTCCAGGATCATATAGTATCTATGTTCGCATGTGCATGATCCAACAAGTGGTATTTGACCTAGACTTTTGCGAGACTTCCTGTTTGGCTGGTTACATGCAAATCTCATGCTCCAAGTAGAAAGAGCATAATATCGGTCGTGTCCGTGAGGATCTGCTTGGTATCTGCAATACTTTCTCGACGACGACACATTTTTCTACGCCGCCCGCATCAATAGCGGTCCAAGTTTCCGACCTTTCGCTCAGACACAAGCCTGAAATCCCAACGCCCTGCTCATCTACCACCATCCGACAGATGCAACCCATCTATCCATGCACGGATCACCGGAGATGGCGATCGCTGGGCCTATCGGAGAAGCAGAAGAGCACGGGAGATCCTGCGTGATCTGCCACAGATCTCCCAGAGGAACCATCGAATGACACGCACGGATCGACGACGGATGGAAGCGGTCGCCGTGCCATCTTCAGACGCATGCATCATGCGCGTTACGTGTCGTGTTACACGACTAGTATATATATATATAATAATAATGCAGCGCGTCAGTTCAACTTGGTTAGTTATGGTCAGACAAGGACAGAGATCCCAGTGTCGTGATGTGCATCTTTTCCCGAGATTCACCTGAGAGCTGCTAGCGATCGAGAACGCGTCACGTCCACATAGATTCACATTGGATTTGGCACGGCTGACGAACTGGACGTATTCGGTGTGCATGCATGTTTGCCTTCGTACCTACTCTTTGTGTATAAGGCTGATCGTAGTGGGGTGTATCATATATTAGTATCATTTATATTTTTTATTAATATATAATACTACATCCGCAGTGCATAGTATCGTATGTTGATATTTGTAGATAACCTCATTTATTGTTATGCATCATATATCACATAATTTAATATGATATTATATCATGCTATTCAACCTTTTCTTTCATTTTTAAATTTTATGTCATCTATTTAAAATTGTTTAGTTGACATGCATGATACTCTCATTACCGGTTGTCTAACAAGGTTCTTCTTCTCTCAAGTTCTTATTGATGGATTAGCTCAGCTAGCTCGCTTGAAAGTTCCTGACATATTTGATTCGAGATCTACTGCTTGAGCTCTTTCTTTTCTCTGGCGACGGAGACCAAGACTACTGTTGCTGTCCTGTTAAATCCAGTAGCAATCCAGGAACTCGCCTCGGTCTACATTCCCATGATCCTGCAAGATCGTATATCTGTGTCTGCATGTGCATGATCCATGCAGCGGTACTTGATCGGGACTTCCTGTTTGACCGGTTACATGCAAAGTTGATGCTCCGGGTAGAAAGTGCATAGGACCTGTATCGCATAGATCCAGGATCGGCGTGAAGATCTCACGTACGAAATGAAGAAACTGAGACGGATCGCTCTTGCTGGTCAGTCCATCATATCGTCCCGCAGCTAGCATTCGTCCAGATCTTGTACACCAACTCTATCATCTCTGAGCGAGACAAGATAATGCATACATATAACCATATTGAAAGACTAGCTACAGATGCCACTTGGTTTTTGACACGTACGTATGTTGATCTGTCATTCTGCTTGATTGGAAACGAAGGTGACCACTGTGCCAAGTTTGTCAAGGTAGCAAGATTCGGGCAGGATATACCGATGGACGCATGTGACCGGATATAGTCGACCTGACGTGGCGAATCTGGGGAAGGATTGAGCTGCTTGACTTGACAACTGTTTTTCTCGAGAAAAAATAACTCCTTTTGATAGGGAAAGAAAAACACCTTTTTTAACACAATACAATTAAAGTCACTTATGGCCACTCTAACGTCACGGCCCTAGATGGTCCGGCCGCGCCAGTTGGAGGTAAACGGACAGAACAGGTGATCCAACACGCGAGAGCAAATAGATCAATGTACGTTTTCGATCCGCTTTTGACCCATTCCCGGCCCAACTTTGGGCCATGTACTTTGGGCCATGTTTGCGTCGAAACGGACACACGCGGACGGGCGGGACGCGCCCCTTGTCCTCCTCTAGCCGGCCCATCAGTGGCACAGATGCCCCTTTTTCTTCCCCCGCCCTCCCTCCGCCCTCCGCCCCCGCCATCGCCGCCGCCACGCCCGTTCCCGGCCGGGTCGCCTTCCACCAAGGCCGTCCGAACCAGGACCACACCATGTCATAGCCGACCCACACCTGCGTTTCGGAAGAGCTAGGGCTGTCGGCGCTGCCATTGTCGGATTTAGGGATCCGCAAACCCTTGAGAGGTTCGAACTCTGGGGTGCGTGCGGAGATCTCAACCTGCCCAACCTGCCTACTCACGATCCTCCTAAGCCTAGCGCGTCGAGCTCAAAGAGACACAAAGACACAGCGATTTATACTGGTTCGGGCCACCGTTGTGATGTAATACCCTAATCCAGTGTGGTGTGGTGGATTACCTCGAAGGGCTATGGATGAACTGGTACAGTGGATGAACAAGCCTCAGGAGGTGAGGTGTTCTTGAGCTGGTGTGGTGCTCTACTTGTTCTGATCCCGTCTTGTTCTCCTCTCCCCTTCCATGGTGGTGGCTAGTCCTATTTATAGTGGCCTTGGTCCTCTTCCCAAATATGAGCGGTAAGGGATCCCACAACGGCCGGATTTGAGGCGACAAGTAGTACAGTCTATCCTGACAAAAGTAGTCTTCGCCTGCGAAAAGCCTCTGGTCGTAACGCTATGGTGGGCTCGTCGATGACCTCCGTCCTACCGTCCTGGCGGTCTTGGTCTCGTTGCACCAGACTGGAAACCTTTGGCTGATTCCTCGGGACTCCGCGCCTGCGCCCTGCTTCCTTTGCACCGAAGAGGAAACCTGCACTCTGCGCCCGCCTGGCGCTCGCCTGGCCTTGGTCGTCATGGCTCACGTCAGCTGAGCCTCGTGAGGTAGCTGCATAGAACTCTCCGCCCCTCAGGAGCCAGCCTGAGGAGGCCGACTCCTTCGGGGGTCTTGGCGTCGTCCGCCTCGCGAGTTGATGAAGCCACGTGGTGGGCCGTAGGCAGGCAGGGCTGGATACCCCCGAATCCAGGACGCCGACAGTACCCCTCGGGCCCAAGGCACGATCGGACTTGGCTTCCAGGCGAAGCCAAAGGGCAAGTGCAGAGCGCCGCGGGCCCTAACCGCCTGCGGCGTTGACGATGTGTGGCGATTGATGGGACGTGTGCGACTCCGCTTCCCCATGCTGCCTCGTCAACCATTTTCGTCTGACAAAAGGGGTGCCGCCTGCCGCCAGGCTTTCATTGCTCCTTCTTCGTCTTGCTCCAGATCCCTTTCTCCCCGCAGCGGAAGAACTCACCAGATCTGCCGATTTCCCCCCCACATCTTCTGCTCGATGGCCGCCGAGAAGACCATGGCCCCTGCCCCGCCTGGTACGAACCAGGGCTGCTGGTGCCCTGCGTGGCCGGGGATAAGCTCCGGACCACGCTCCTCCTTACGGCAAGTGACGACAACGAGTGGAAGGAGACAAGGCTCCGGGTCGCCACCGCTGCACCGGAGCCCGCGGGCAGCACCTTCTTCCCCTTCTTCATGCACAGCGTCTACTCGGGGCTGGTACCTCCATTCTCCCGCTTCTTCTTCGCCGTACTTAACCACTATGGCCTTCACGCGCTCCACATCCATGCCAACTCCATCCTCCTCCTGTCCATTTTTGCCTTCTATTGTGAGGCGTTCGTGGGGGTGATGCCTGATACGTCTCCAATGTATCTATAATTTTTGATTGTTCCATGCTATTATATTACCCATTTTGGATGTTTATGGGCTTTACTTTACACCTTTATATCATTTTTTGGACTAACCTACTAACCGGAGGCCCAGCCCGAATTGCTGTTTTTTTGCCTATTTCAGTGTTTCGAAGAAAAGGAATATCAAATGGAGTCCAAACGGAATCAAACCTTCGGGAGCGATCTTTTTGGAACAAACGCAATCCAGGAGACTTGGAGTGGACGTCAAGAAGCAGCCGAGGCGGCCACGAGGCAGGAGGGCACGCCCTAGGGGTGGGTGCACCCCCCACCCTCGTGGGCCCCTCGTGGCTCCACCGACCTACCTCCTTCGCCTATATATATCCACGTACTCTGAAAATATCCAGGAGCACCACGAAAAACTATTTCCACCGCCGCAACCCTCTGTATCCGCGAGATCCCATCTTGGAGCCTTCGTCGGTGCTCCGTCGGAGGGGGAATCGACCATGGAGGGCCTCTTCATCATCTCCAAGGCCTCTCCGATGAGTTGTGAGTAGTTTACCACAGACCTTCAGGTCCATAGTTATTAGCTAGATGGCTTCTTCTCTCTCTTTGAATCTCAATACAAAGTTCTCCTCGATCTTCTTGGAGATCTATTCGTTGTAACTCTTTTTGCGGTGTGTTTGTCGAGATCCGATGAATTGCGGGTTTATGATCAAGTTTATCTATGTGAAATATTTGAATCTCCTCTAAATTCTTTTATGTATGATTGGTTCTCTTTGCAAGTCTCTTCGAATTATCAGTTTGGTTTGGCTTACTAGGTTGATCTTTCTTGCAATGGGAGAAGTGCTTAGCTTTGGGTTCAATCTTGCAGTGTCCTTTCCCAGTGATGGCAGGGGCAGCAAGGCACGTATTGTATTGTTGCCATCGAGGATAAAAAGATGGGGTTTATATCATATTGCTTGACTTTATCCCTCTACATCATGTCATCTTTCTTAATGCGTTACTCTGTTCTTATGAACTTAATACTCTAGATGTAGGCATGATTCGGTCGATGTGTGGAGTAATAGTAGTAGATGCAGAATCGTTTCGATCTACTTGTTGCGGATGTGATGCCTATATACATGATCATGCCTAGATATTCTCATAACTATGCACTTTTCTATCAATTGCTTGACGGTAATTTGTTCACCCACTGTAATACTTATGCTATCTTGAGAGAAGCCACTAGTGAAATCTATGGCCCCCGGGTCTATCTTTTATCATATAAGTTTCCAATCTACTTTATTTTGCAATCTTTCACTTTCCAATCTATATCATAAAAATACCAAAAATATTTATCTTATCTTATTATCTCTATTAGATCTCACTTTCGCAAGTTACCGTGAAGGGATTGACAACCCCTTTATCGCGTTGGTTGCGAGGTTCTTCTTTGTTTGTGTAGGTACGAGGGACTTTTGAGGAGCCTCCTACTGGATTGATACCCTGATTCTCAAAAACTGAGGGAAATACTTACGCTAGTTTGCTGCATCACCCTTTCCTCTTCAAGGGAAAACCAACGCAGTGCTTAAGAGGTAGCAAGAAGGATTTCTGGCGCTGTTGCCGGGGAGGTCTTCGCTCAAGTCAATACATACCAAGTACCCATCACAAACTCACCTCCCTCGCATTACATTATTTGCCATTTGTCTCTCGTTTTCCTCCCCCCACTTCACCCTTGCCGTTTTATTCGCCCTCTCTTTCCCGTTCGCCTCTCTCTTTCGCTTGCCTTTTTGTGTGCTTGTGTGTTGGATTGCTTGTCACGATGGTGCAAGATAATACCAAATTGTGTGACTTTTCCAATACCAACAATAATGATTTCCTTAGCACTCTGATTGCTCCTCTTATTGATGTTGAATCTTGTGAAATCGATGCTGCTTTGTTGAATCTTGTTATGAAAGATCAATTCTCCGACCTTCCTAGTGAAGATGCCGCTACTCATCTATACAACTTTGTTGATTTGTGTGATATGCAAAAGAAGAAAGAAAGATATGGATAATGATATTGTTAAATTGAAGTTATTTCTGTTTTCACTTAGAGATCGTGCCAAAACTTGGTATTAGTCTTTGCCTAAAAATAGTATTGATTCTTGGAATAAGTGCAAAGATGCTTTTATCTCTAAGTATTTTCCTCCCACTAAGATCATATCTCTTAGAAACGGTATTATAAATTTTAAACAACTTGATCATGAGCATGTTGCCCAATCTTGGGAAAGAATGAAATTAATGATTCCCAATTGCCCTACACATGGTTTGAATTTATGGATGATCATACAAAATTTTTATGCCGGATTGAATTTTGCTTCTAGAAATCTTTTAGATTCGGCTGCGGGAGGCACTTTTACGGAAATCACTTTAGGAGAATCTACTAAACTCCTTGATAATATTATGGCTAATTATTCTCAATGGCACACCGAAAGATCTACTAGTAAAAAAGTTTGTGCGATAGAAGAGATTAATGTTTTGAGTGGAAAGATGGATGAACTTATGAAATTATTTGCTACTAAGAGTGCTCCTATTGATCCCAATGATATGCCTTTGTCTACTTTGATTGAGAATAATAATGAATCTATGGATGTGAATTTTGTTGGTAGGAATAATTTTGGTAACAACGCGTATAGAGGAAACTTTAATCCTAGTCCGTTTCCTAGTAATTCCTTTAATAATTATGGTAATTCCTACAACAACTCTTATGAAAATTTTAATAAGCTGCCCTCTGATTTTGAGAATAGTGTTAAAGAATTTATGATCTCCCAAAAGAATTTCAATGCTTTGCTTGAAGAAAAATTGCTTAAAGTTGATGAATTGGCTAGGAACATTGATAGAATTTCTCTTGATGTTGATTCTTTGAAACTTAGATCTATTCCACCTAAGCATGATATCAATGAGTCTCTCAAAGCCATGATAATTTCCATTGATGAGTGCAAAGAAAGAACCACTAGGATGTGTGCTAAGAAAGAGTGCTTTGTAAGAGCGTGTTCTTCTAGTTTCCATGAAAATAATGATGAAGATCTAAAAGTTATTGATGTGTACCCTATTAAATCTTTGCTTTGCAATATGAATTTTGATAATGATGCGACTAGAGATGAGTCAACTTTAGTTAAAAGGCGTCCCAATGATTCGGAGTTTTTAGATCTTGATGCTAAATTTGGTAAAAGTGGGAGTGGAGAGGTCAAAACTTTACATAACATTGAACCCACTATTTTGGATTTCAAGGAATTTAATTATGATAATTGTTCTTTAGTAGATTGTATTTCCTTGTTGCAATCCATGTTGAATTCTCCTCATGCTTACAGTCAAAATAAAGCTTTTACCAATCATATTGTTGATGCCTTAATGCAATCTTATGAGGAAAAACTTGAGTTGGAAGTTTCTTTACCTAGAAAACTTTATGATGAGTGGGAACCTACAACTAAAATTAAAATTAAAGATCATGAATGCTATGCTTTGTGTGATTTGGGTGCTAGTGTTTCCATGATTCCAAAAACTTTGTGTGATGTGTTAGGTTTCCGTGAATTTGATGATTGCTCTTTAAACTTGCACCTTGCGGATTCCACTATTAAGAAACCTATGGGAAGGATTAATGATGTTCTTATTATTGCAAATAGGAATTAGGTGCCCATAGATTTTATTGTTCTTGATATAGATTGCAATCTTTCATGTCCTATTATTCTTGGTAGACCTTTCCTTAGAACGATTGGTGCAATTATTGATATGAAGGAGATTTCCAATTTCCATTAAGGAAAGGCATGGAACACTTTCCTGGGAAGAAAGTCAAATTACCTTATGAATCTATTATGCGGACCACTTATGAATTGAATGCCAAAGATGGCAATACTTAGATCTATTCTCGCTTTTATGCCTAGCTAGGGGCGTTAAACGATAGCGCTTGTTGGGAGGCAACCCAATTTTATTTTTGTTACTTGCCTTTTGCTTATGTTTAGTAATAAATAATTCATCTAGCTTATATTTAGATGTGGTTTTATGTTTTAATTAGTGTTTATGCCAAGTAGAACCTATAGGATTATCTTGGGTGATAGTTAATTTGATTCTGTTGAAAAACACAAAATTTTATGCGCACGAGAATAATTTTAATAAATCACAGAAACGTGATTTTTAGTTGATTCTTTTTGAAGTACATCAATAGACAAATTGCCCAGGACTTCCTATTATTTTAGGATTTTTAGAGTTCCAGAAGTATTCGAAAGTTACAGATTGCTACAGACTGTTCTGTTTTTGACAGATTCTGTTTTTCGTGTGTTGTTTGCTTATTTTGATGAATCTGTGGCTAGTATCGGGGGGTATGAACCATATAGAAGTTGGAATACAGTAGTTTTAACACCAATATAAATAAATAATGAGTTCATTACAGTACCTTATGTGGTGGTTTTTCTTTCTTGCACTAACGGAGCTCATGAGATTTCCTGTTGAGTTTTATGTTGTGAAATTTTCAAGTTTTGGGTAAAGATTTGATGGACTATGGAATAAGGAGTGGCAAGAGCCTAAGCTTGGGGATGCCCATGACACCCCAATATAATTCAAGGACAACCAAAACCCTAAGCTTGGGGATGCCCCGGAAGGCATCCCCTCTTTCGTCTTCGTCTATCGGTAACTTTACTTGGAGCTATATTTTTATTCGTCACATGATATGTGTTTGCTTGGAGCGTCTTGTATGATATGAGTCTTTGGTTTTTTAGTTTACCACAATCATCCTTGCTGTACACACCTTTTGGGAGAGACACACATGATTTGGAATTTATCTGAATACTCTTTGTGCTTCACTTATATCTTTTGAGCTAGATAATTTTGCTCTAGTACTTCACTTATATCTTTTAGAGCACGGCGGTGGTTTATTTTGTAGAAATTATTGGTCTATCATGCTTCACTTATATTATTTTGAGAGTCTTTTAGAACAACATGATATTTGCTATGGTTATAAAATTGGTCCTAGAATGATGGGCATCCAAGTTGGGTATAATAAAAACTATCATAGAAAGTGAATTGGATGTTATGATCAATTTGATGCTTGATAATTGTTTTGAGATATGAGGATGGTGATATTAGAGTCATTCTAGTTAAGTAGTTGTGAATTTGAGGAATACTTGTGTTGAAGTTTGTGATTTCCGTAGCATGCATGTATGGTGAACCGTTATGTGATGAAGTTGGAGCATGATTTATTTATTGATTGTCTTCCTTATGAGTGGCGGTCGGGGATGAGCGATGGTCTTTTCCTACCAATATACCCCCTAGGAGCATGCGCGTAGTACTTTGTTTCAATAACTTGTAGATTTTTGCAATAAGTATATGAGTTCTTTATGACTAATGTTGAGTCCATGGATTATATCACTCTCATCCTTACACCATTGCTAGCCTCTCTTGTGCCGCGCAAATTTCACCGGTACCATACACCCACCATATACCTTCCTCAAAACAGCCACCATACCTACCTATTATGGCTTTTCCATAGCCATTCCGAGATATATTGCCATGCAACTTTCCACCATTCCGTTTGTTATGACACGCCCCATCATTGTCATATTGCTCTTTGCATGATCATGTAGTTGACATTGTATTTGTGGCAAGGCCACCTCCATAATTTTTCATACACGTCACTCTTGGTTCATTGCATATCCTGGTACACTGCCGTAGGCATTCACGTAGAGTCATATTTTGTTCTAAGTATTGAGTTGTAATTCTTGAGTTGTAAATCAATGAAAGTGTGATGATCTTCATTATTAGAGCATTGTCCCAAGTGAGGAAAGGATGATGAAGACTATGATTTGTTGGAAATATGCCCTAGAGGCAATAATAAATTGGTTATTATTGTATTTCTTTGTTCATGATAATAGTCTTTTATTCATGCTATAACTGTATTATCCGGAAATCGTAATACACGTGTGAATACATAGACCACAATATGTCCCTAGTGAGCCTCTAGTTGACTAGCTCGTTGTGATCAACAGATAGTCATGGTTTCCTGGCTATGGACATTGGATGTCGTTGATAACGGGATCACATCATTAGGAGAATGATGTGATGGACAAGACCCAATCCTAAGCCTAGCACAAAGATCGTGTAGTTCGTATGCTAAAGCTTTTCTAATGTCAAGTATCTTTTTCCTTAGACCATGAGATTGTGCAACTCCCGGATACCGTAGGAATGCTTTGGGTGTACCAAACATCACAACGTAACTGGGTGGCTATAAAGGTGCATTACAGGTATCTCCGAAAGTATCTGTTGGGTTGGCACGAATCGAGACTGGGATTTGTCACTCCGTGTAAACGGAGAGGTATCTCTGGGCCCACTCGGTAGGACATCATCATAATGTGCACAATGTGACCAAGGGGTTGATCACGGGATGATGTGTTACGGAACGAGTAAAGAGACTTGCCGGTAACGAGATTGAACAAGGTATCGGTATACCGACGATCGAATCTCGGGCAAGTACAATACCGCTAGACAAAGGGAATTGTATACGGGATTGATTAAGTCCTTGACATCGTGGTTCATCCGATGAGATCATCGTGGAACATGTGGGAGCCAACATGGGTATCCAGATCCCGCTGTTGGTTATTGACCGGAGAACGTCTCGGTCATGTCTACATGTCTCCCGAACCCGTAGGGTCTACACACTTAAGGTTCGATGACGCTAGGGTTATAAAGGAAGTTTGTATGTGGTTACCGAATGTTTTTCGGAGTCCCGGATGAGATCCCGGACGTCACGAGGAGTTCCGGAATGGTCCGGAGGTAAATATTTATATATGGGAAGTCCTGTTTTGGTCACCGGAAGAGTTTCGGGGTTTATCGGTAACGTACCGGGACCACCGGGAGGGTCCCGGGGGTCCACCAAGTGGGGCCACCAACCCCGGAGGCTTGCATGGGCCAAGAGTGGTGAGGGACCAGCCCCTTAGTGGGCTGGTGCGCCTCCCACAAGGGCCCATGGCGCCTAAGAGCTGGAAAGGGGGCAAACCCTAAGGGGATATGGGCCTTAGGGCCCATATTGGTGCGCCTCCCTCTCCTCTCCCCTCTTGGCCGCCACCCCCTTTGACATCTAGGGCTGCCGCACCCCCTAGGGGTGGGAACCCTAGAGGGGGGCGCACCCTCCTCCCTCTCCCCTATAAATAGTGAGGCATAGGGCTGCCCATAACACGCGATGAGAACTTCTCCCTCTTGGCGCAGCCTTACCTCTCGTACTCCTCCTCTTCCGCGGTGCTTGGCGAAGCCCTGCTGGATTGCCACGCTCCTCCACCACCACCACGCCGTTGTGCTGCTGCTGGATGGAGTCTTCCTCAACCTCTCCCTCTCTCCTTGCTGGATCAAGGCGTGGGAGACGTCACCGGGCTGTACGTGTGTTGAACGTGGAGGTGCCGTCCGTTCGGCACTAGGATCTCCGGTGATTTGGATCACGACGAGTACGACTCCTTCAACCCCGTTCTCTTGAACGCTTCCGCTTAGCGATCTACAAGGGTATGTAGATGCACTCTCCTTCCCCTCGTTGCTGGTTTCTCCATAGATAGATCTTGATGACACGTAGGAAAATTTTGAATTTATGCTACATTCCCCAACAGTGGTATCAGAGCTAGGTCTATTGCGTAGATTCTTTGCACAAGTAGAACACAAAGTAGTTGTGGGCGTTGATTTTGTTCAATATGCTTACCGTTACTAGTCCAATCTTGTTTCGACGGTATTGTGGGATGAAGCGGCCCGGACCGACCTTACACGTACTCTTACGTGAGACAGGTTCCACCGATTGACATGCACTTGGTGCATAAGGTGGCTAGCGGGTGCTAGTCTCTCCCACTTTAGTCGGAACGGATTCGATGAAAAGGGTCCTTATGAAGGGTAAATAGCAATTGGCATATCACGTTGTGGTTTTGCGTAGGTAAGAAACGTTCTTGCTAGAAACCCATAGCAGCCACGTAAAACATGCAAACAACAATTAGAGGACGTCTAACTTGTTTTTGCAGGGTATACTATGTGATGTGATATGGTCAAGAAGAATGTGATGAATGATATGTGATGTATGAGATTGATCATGTTCTTGTAATAGGAATCACGACTTGCATGTCGATGAGTATGACAACCGGCAGGAGCCATAGGAGTTGTCTCAATTTATTGTATGACCTGCGTGTCATTGAACAATGCCATGTAATTACTTTACTTTATTGCTAACCGGTAGCCAAAGTAGTAGAAGTAATAAGTTGGCGAGACGACTTCATGGAGACACGATGATGGAGATCATGATGATGGAGATCATGGTGTCATGCCGGTGACGATGATGATCATGGAGCCCAGAAGATGGAGATCAAAAGGAGCAAAATGATATTGGCCATATCATGTCACTATTTGATTGCATGTGATGTTTATCATGTTTATGCATCTTGTTTACTTAGAACGATGGTAGTAAATAAGATGATCCCTTACAAAAATTTCAAGAAGTGTTCTCCCCTAACTGTGCACCGTTGCTACAGTTCGTCGCTTCTAAGCACCACGTGATGATCGGGTGTGATGGATTCTTACGTTCACATACAACGGGTGTAAGACAGATTTACACACGCGAAAACACTTAGGGTTAACTTGACGAGCCTAGCATGTACAGACATGGCCTCGGAACACGGAGACCGAAAGGTCGAGCATGAGTCGTATAGTAGATACGATCAACATGAAGATGTTCACCGATGATGACTAGTCCGTCTCACGTGATGATCGGACACGGCCTAGTTGACTCGGATCGTGTAATCACTTAGATGACCAGAGGGATGTCTATCTGAGTGGGAGTTCATAAGATGAACTTAATTATCCTGAACATAGTCAAAAGTTTTTTGCAAATTATGTCGTAAGCTCGCGCTTTAGTTCCACTGTTTAGATATGTTCCTAGAGAAAATATAGTTGAAAGTTGATAGTAGCGATTATGCGATCAGTAGAAAGCTTATGTCCTTAATGCACCGCTCAGTGTGCTGAACTCCAAACGTCGTTTGTCGATGTTGCGAACATCGAACATACACGTTTTGATAACTACATGATAGTTCAGTCGAATGGTTTAAGTAGAGGCACCAAAGACGTTTTTCGAAACATCGCGGAACATATGAGATGTTTCGAGGGCTGAAATGGGGATTTCAGGCTCGTGCCCACGTCAAGAGGTATAAGACCTCCGACGATTTTCTTAACCTGCAAACTAAGGGAGAAAACCTCAATCGTTGAGCTTGTGCTTAGATGGTCTGAGTACAACAATCACTTGAATCGAGTGGGAGTTGATCTTCCAGATGAGATAGTGATGTTTCTTCAAAGTCATTGCCACCAAGCTGCTAGAGCTTCGTGATGAACTATAACATATCAAGGATAGAGATGATGATCCTTGAGGTATTCGCGTTGTTTGACACCATGAAAGTAGAAATCAAGAAGGAGTATCAATTGTTGATGGTTGGTGAAACCACTAGTTTCAAGAAGGGCAAGGGCAAGAAGGGATACTTCATGAAACAGCAAATCGGCTGCTGCTCTAGTGAAGAAACCCAAGGTTGAACCCAAACCCGAGACTAAGTGCTTCTAAGGGGAACAACCACTGGAGCAGCATTACCCTAGATACTTGGTAGATGAGAAGGCTGGCAAGGTCGATAGAAGTATATTGGATATACATTATGTTAATGTGTACTTTACTAGTACTCCTAGTAGCACCAGGGTATTAGATACCAGTTCGGTTGCTAAGTGTTAGTAACTCGAAATAAAAGAGCTACGGAATAAACGGAGACTAGCTAAAGGTGAGCTGATGATATGTGTTGGAAGTGTTTCCAAGTTTGATGTGATCAAACATCGCACGCTCCCTCTACCGTCAAGATTAGTATTAAACCTGAATGATTGTCATTTGGTGTTTGCGTTGAGCATAGACATGATTGGATTATGTCTATCGCAATACGGTTATTCATTTAAGGAGAATAATGGTTACTCTATTTATTTGAATAATACCTTCAATGGTCTTGCACCTAAAGGAATGGTTTATTGAATCTCGATCGTAGTGATACACATTTTCATGCCAAAAGATATAGGATAGTAATGATAGTACCACCTACTTGTGGCATTGCCATGTAAGTCATATTGGTGTAAAACGCATGAAGAAGCTCCATGTTGATGGATCTTTGGACTCACTCGTTTTTGAAAGGTTTGAGACATGCGAACCATGCCTGTTGGTGTATACGCATGAAGAAACTCCATGCAGATGGATCATTTGGACTCACTTGATTTTGAATCACTTGAGATATGCAAATCATACCACATGGGCAAGATGACTGAAAAGCCTCGGTTTCAGTAAGATGGAACAAGATAGCAACTTGTTGGAAGTAACACATTTTGATGTGTCCAGTCCAATGAGTGCTGAGGCATGCAGTGAATATCGTTATGTTCTTACTTCACAGATGATTCGAGTAGATGTTGAGAATATTTACTTGATGAAACACAAGTCTGAATTATTGAATGGTTCAAGTAATTTCAGAGTGAAGTAGAAGATCATTGTGACAAGAGGATAAAATGTCTATGATATGATCATAGAGATGAATATCTGAGTTACGAGTTTTCGCACACAATTAAGACATTGTAGAAATTGTTTCGCAATTAATACCGCCTGGAACACCATAGTGTGATGGTGTGTCCGAACATCATAGTTGCACCCTATTGGATATGGTGCGTACCATGATGTCTCTTATCGAATTACCACTATTGTCCATGGGTTAGGCATTAGAGACAACCACATTCACTTTAAATAGGGCACCACGTAATTCCGTTGAGATGACACCGTATGAATTATGGTTTAGAGAAACCTAAGTTGTCGTTTCTTAAAGGTTTGGGGCTGCGACGCTTATGTGAAAAAGTTTCAGGATTGATAAGCTCGAACCCAAAGCGGATAAAATGCATCTTCATAGGACACCCAAAACAGTTGGGTATACCTCCTAATTCAGATCCGAAAGCAATATGAATTGTTTCTTGAATCGGGTCCTTTCTCGAGGAAAGGTTTCTCTCGAAAGAGTTGAGTGGGAGGATGGTGGAGACTTGATGAGGTTATTGAACCATCACTTCAACCAGTGTGTAGCAGGGCACAGGAAGTTGTTCCCGTGGCACCTACACCAATTGAAGTGGAAGCTTATGATATTGATCATGAAGTTTCGGATCAAATCACTGTCGTACCTCGTAGGGTGACAAGGATACATACTACTTCAGAGTGGTACGGTAATCCTGTCTTGAATGTCATGTTGCTAGACAACAATGAACCTACGAGCTATGGAGAAGCGATGGTGGGCCCGGATTCCGATAAATGGCTCGAAACCATAAAATCCGAGAACGGATCCATGACTTTGGAAGAAATACTTGATGGTCGTAAGGCCATTGGGTACGGATGGATTTTTAAAAGGAAGACAGACAATGATGGTAAGAATTACCATTAAGAAAGCTCGACTTGTCGTTAAGATATTTTCCGACAAGTTCAAGGAGTTGACTACGGTGAGACTTTCTCACTCGTAGCGATGCTAAGAGTCTGTTCGAATTATATTAGCGATTACAACATTATTTATGAAATCTTGCAGATAGGATGTCAAAACATTGTTTCCTCGACGATTTTCTTGAGGAAAGGTTGTATGTGATACAACCGGAAGGTTTTGTCAATCCCGAAAGATGCTAATAAGTATGCAAAGCTCCAGCAATCCTTCTAAGGACTGGAGTAAGCATCTCGAAGTTGGAATGTACGCTTTGATAAGATGATCAAAGATTTTGGGTTTATAAAAGTTCATGAGAAACTTGTATTTCCAAAGAAGTGAGTGGGAGCACTATAGAATTTCTGATAAGAATATGTTGTTGACATATTGTTGATCAGAAATGATGTAGAATTTTCTGTAAAGCATATAAGGTTGTTTGAAAAGTGTTTTTCAATAGAAAACCTGGATTAAGCTACTTGAACATTGAGCATCAAGATCTATAAGGATAGATCAAAATGCTTAATAATACTTTCAAATGAGCACATACCTTGACATGATCTTGAAGGTGTTCAAGATGGACCAGTCAAAGAAGGAGTTCTTACCTGAGTTGTAAGGTACGAAGTTAAGACTTAAAGCTCGACCACGGCAGAAAAGAGAGAAAGGACGAAGGTCGTCCCCTATGCTTTAGACGTAGGCTCTACAGTATGCTATGCTGTGTACCGCACCTAAAGTGTGCCTTGCCATGAGTCAGTCAAGGGGTACAAGAGTGATCCAAGAATGGATTACAGTACAGCGGTCAAAGTTATCCTTAGTAACTAGTGGACTAAGGAATCTTCTCGGTTATGGAGGTGATAAAGAGTTCGACGTAAAGAGTTACGACGATGCAAGCTTAACACCTATCCGGATAGCTCTGAGTAGGGATACCGAATACGTATAATCGAGCAACAATTTAGAATAGCTCCAAGTAGAACAGTTATTTGGAATAGCTCCAAATAGAGCGTGGTAGCTGCATCTAGGAGATGACATAAAGATTTGTAAAGCACACACGGATCTGAAAGGTCCAGACCCATTGACTAAAACCTCTCTCACAAGCAACATGATCAAACCCAGAACTCATTGAGTGTTAATCACGTAGTGATGTGAACTAGATTATTGACTCTAGTAAACTCTTTGGATGTTGGTTACATGGCGATGTTACCTGTGAGTGTTAATCACATGGCGATGTGAACTAGATTATTGACTCTAGTGCAAGTGGGAGACTGTTGGAAATATGCCCTAGAGGCAATAATAAATTGGTTATTATTGTATTTCTTTGTTCATGATAATAGTCTTTTATTCATGCTATAACTGTATTATCCGGAAATCGTAATACACGTGTGAATACATAGACCACAATATGTCCCTAGTGAGCCTCTAGTTGACTAGCTCGTTGTGATCAACAGATAGTCATGGTTTCCTGGCTATGGACATTGGATGTCGTTGATAACGGGATCACATCATTAGGAGAATGATGTGATGGACAAGACCCAATCCTAAGCCTAGCACAAAGATCGTGTAGTTCGTATGCTAAAGCTTTTCTAATGTCAAGTATCTTTTTCCTTAGACCATGAGATTGTGCAACTCCCGGATACCGTAGGAATGCTTTGGGTGTACCAAACGTCACAATGTAACTGGGTGGCTATAAAGGTGCATTACAGGTATCTCCGAAAGTATCTGTTGGGTTGGCACGAATCGAGACTGGGATTTGTCACTCCGTGTAAACGGAGAGGTATCTCTGGGCCCACTCGGTAGGACATCATCATAATGTGCACAATGTGACCAAGGGGTTGATCACGGGATGATGTGTTATGGAACGAGTAAAGAGACTTGCCGGTAACGAGATTGAACAAGGTATCGGTATACCGACGATCGAATCTCGGGCAAGTACAATACCGCTAGACAAAGGGAATTGTATACGGGATTGATTAAGTCCTTGACATCGTGGTTCATCCGATGAGATCATCATGGAACATGTGGGAGCCAACATGGGTATCCAGATCCCGCTGTTGGTTATTGATCAGAGAACGTCTCGGTCATGTCTACATGTCTCCCGAACCCGTAGGGTCTACACACTTAAGGTTCGATGACGCTAGGGTTATAAAGGAAGTTTGTATGTGGTTACCGAATGTTGTTCGGAGTCCCGGATGAGATCCCGAACGTCACGAGGAGTTCCGGAATGGTCCGGAGGTAAAGATTTATATATGGGAAGTCCTGTTTTGGTCACCGGAAGAGTTTCGGGGTTTATCGGTAACGTACCGGGACCACCGGGAGGGTCCCGGGGGTCCACCAAGTGGGGCCACCAACCCCGGAGGCTTGCATGGGCCAAGAGTGGTGAGGGACCAGCCCCTTAGTGGGCTGGTGCGCCTCCCACAAGGGCCCATGGCGCCTAAGAGGTGGAAAGGGGGCAAACCCTAAGGGGATATGGGCCTTAGGGCCCATATTGGTGCGCCTCCCTCTCCTCTCCCCTCTTGGCCGCCACCCCCTTTGCCATCTAGGGCTGCCGCACCCCCTAGGGGTGGGAACCCTAGAGGGGGGTGCACCCTCCTCCCTCTCCCCTATAAATAGTGAGGCATAGGGCTGCCCATAACACGCGATGAGAACTTCTCCCTCTTGGCGCAGCCCTACCTCTCGTACTCCTCCTCTTCCGCGGTGCTTGGCGAAGCCCTGCTGGATTGCCACGCTCCTCCACCACCACCACGCCGTTGTGCTGCTGCTGGATGGAGTCTTCCTCAACCTCTCTATCTCTCCTTGCTGGATCAAGGCGTGGGAGACGTCACCGGGCTGTACGTGTGTTGAACGCGTTGGTGCCCTCCGTTCGGCACTAGGATCTCCGGTGATTTGGATCACGACGAGTACGACTCCTTCAACCCCGTTCTCTTGAACTCTTTCGCTTAGCGATCTACAAGGGTATGTAGATGCACTCTCCTTCCCCTCGTTGCTGGTTTCTCCATAGATAGATCTTGGTGACACGTAGGAAAATTTTGAATTTATGCTACGTTCCCCAACATGATTCCCCCACAAGTCGGGATGAGACTTTGGACTTTATAAAAATAAAAGAGGCCAAAGAAGCCCAAATAAAAAAAAGAGACCAAAGAAGCCCACCAAATAAAAAAAAATTAGAGAAAAGAGAGAAGGTACAATGTTACTATCCTTTTCCACACTTGTGCTTCAAAGTAGCACCATGATCTTCATGATAGAGAGTATCCTATATTGTCACTTTCATATACTAGTGGGAATTTTTCATTATAGAACTTGGCTTGTATATTCCAATGATGGGCTTCCTCAAAATGCCCTAGGTCTTCGTGAGCAAGCAAGTTGGATGCACACCCACTTAGTTTCTTTTGTTGAGCTTTCATACATTTATAGCTCTAGTGCATCTGTTGCATGGCAATCCCTACTCACTCACATTGATATCTATTAATGGGCATCTCCATAGACCGTTGATACGCCTAGTTGATGTGAGACTATCTTCTCCCTTTTTTGTCTTCTCCACAACCACCATTCTATTCCACATATAGTGCTATGTCCATGGCTCACGCTCATGTATTGCGTGAAAGTTGAAAAAGTTTGAGAACATTAAAGTATGAAACAATTTCTTGGCTTATCATCAGGGTTGTGCATGATTAAATACTTTGTGTGATGAAGATAGATCATAACCAAACTATATGATTTTGTAGGGATAGCTTTCTTTGGCCATGTTATTTTGAGAAGACACAATTGCTTTGTTAGTATGCTTGAAGTATTATTGTTTTCATGTCAATATGAACTTTTGTCTTGAATCATTTGGATCTGAACATTCATGCCACAATAAAGAAAATTACATTGAGAATTATGCTAGGTAGCATTCCACATCAAAAATTCTTTTTTTATCATTTACCTACTCGAGGACGAGCAGGAATTAAGCTTGGGGATGCTTGATACGTCTCCAATGTATCTATAATTTTTGATTGTTCCATGCTATTATATTACCCGTTTTGGATATTTATGGGCTTTACTTTACACTTTTATATCATTTTTGGGACTAACCTACTAACTGGAGGCCCACCCTGAATTGCAGTTTTTTTCCTATTTCAGTGTTTCGAAGAAAAGGAATATCAAACGGAGTCCAAACGGAATGAAACCTTCGGGAGCGATCTTTTTGGAACAAACGCAATCCAGGAGACTTGGAGTGGACGTCAAGAAGCAGCCGAGGTGGCCATGAGGCAGGAGGGCGCGCCCTAGGGGGGTGGGCACGCCCCCACCTTCATGGGCCCCTTGTGGCTCCCCTGACCTACCTCCTTCGCCTATATATATCCACGTGCCGTGAAAACATCCAGGAGCACCACGAAAAACTATTTCCACCGCCGCAACCTTCTGTATCCGCAAGATCCCATCTTGGAGCCTTCGCCGGCGCTCCATCGGAGGGGGAATCGACTGTCGGTGTCAAAACCGGTGGATCTCGGGTAGGGGGTCTCGAACTGTGCGTCTAAGACTAATGGTAACAGGAGGCTGGGGACACGATGTTTACCCAGGTTCGGGCCCTCTCGATGGAGGTAATACCCTACTTCCTGCTTGATTGATCTTGATGATATGAGTATTACAAGAGTTTATCTACCACGAGATGAGAGAGGCTAAACCCTAGAAGCTAGCCTATGGTATGATTGTTGTTGTTGTCCTACGGACTAAACCCTTCGGTTTATATAGACACCGGAGGGGGCTAGGGTTACACAGAGTCGGTTACAGAGAAGGAGATCTAACATCTGAATCGCCAAGCTTGCCTTCCACGCAAAGGAGAGTCCCATCCGGACACGGGACGAAGTCTTCAATCTTGTATCTTCATAATCCAACAGTCTGGCCAAAGTATATAGTCCGGCTGTCCGGATACCCCCTAATCCAGGACTCCCTCAGTAGCCCTGAACCAGGCTTCAATGACGATGAGTCCGGCCCACAGATTTTCTTCGGCATTGCAAGGCGGGTTCTTCTACCAATCCGGTGCACCTGTCGCAGTGGATAGTTTCCGGCCTCCCAGTAAGGTTGTACTCCTCGGTTTATGTGCTTCAATAATGGCCACCTCCACGTTTCGATCGAAGACAAGGGGCCGAGGCATTTTTACATTTGCCACCCTAATCCCACAGGCAAGTCGTCTATTTGAGGAGACGGGGATCTTCAGATCCAAATCACACCATCTTCCCCAAGCAAGCATTCCGCAGAGAGCATCCAAAAGAGGCCATCCCATCATGACCGGTCGCTACAGCCCTGCTCGTCGCTCCCCTAGCTCGAAGCCAGGGGATTGGGAAAAGTGTTCCATCCCTCACAGCCGCCTAATAGAGCTGCAGACCAAAGGGTTCCTTCCGCCCGCATACATGGTCCCCGTCCGATCCGGACTAGCCACCTATAATGGCGGGGAGCAAGCGGAGAGATTCCCTACCCCATCTCGGGGGGAGCGGGTATGCCTCATCCCATATCTGCTAAGAGGCGTCGGGTTTCCAATCCACCCATTCCTCCGCGGGCTCCTGGAGTTCTACGGTCTCCAGTTGCATAATCTTACCCCCGCCTCCATACTGCACATCGCGGGCTACGTTGCCCTCTGCGAGCTGTTCCTGGGCTGCGAAGCTCATTTCGAGCTATGGAAGAGGTTATTTTGCCTCGTCCCCCGCAACCAGGAGGGATCTATATATCAAGTGGGTGGAGCCGAAATATGGCGCATCGCCCAGACCAGATACCTGTCCGGCACTCCAAAGAAGGTGTCCGAAGACTGGCCCTCGGAGTGGTTTTATGTCGATGACGTTCCCCTTCTGGACCCAGTCCGGACGGGCCTTCCTGAGTTTACCAATACTCCGCTGAAGAAACGCCAAAGTTGGCACCCTCGGAGCCCCCAGGAGGAAGAAAACAGGGAAGTCTTCTATCTGATGAGCCGGATACAAACCCTGGCCAAATCAGGATTGACAATAATCAAAGTTATGTCAATATGCATAATAAGGGGAGTGCAGCCACTTCAATATAGGGGAATACCCATGTGGAACTTCAATGGAGAAGACGATGTCCCCCGCTGCGGTCGCAAAGGTCTAGATTCTGCCACATCTTTGGCGAAGATACTGTCCGAATTGTACAAAGGAGAAGAAGAAGAGTTCCTCCGCATTAAACCGCGGGATGGATTTTCCATGTATAACCCCCGAAGCTGGGTAAGTTGTCATCTTTTACTCGACTCTATCCGTTCTTACCTTCTTTGTCACAATCATTTACCTTGCCGCTTCAAAACAGGAACTAAGGAAGGCCGTGAAAGAGTTTAACAGCCCCTCTCCGCAGCCAGAGGATCCCGGCCGGGCTCTCGACCCCGTACTTGAAGAAGATCCGGACATATCCGTGGAATTCGTCGTCGGGACTTTCTACCAGGCAAGCAGTGGCGGCTCTTTAGTGGCCATCATCGCGGATTATCCCGGACTGCTTCCCGTGCGCATGTAAGTAATGTCGGGGTTCCAACCTTCCAAAAGAATTCCTTCGTTTTGCCGTACCTTATGCTCATATGTCGTACTTCTATAGAAACGTCAGTCGGGACGCCGTGCGGAACCCGCGGGGTCCTCTCAGCAAGAGGCTCCTAGACAAGGTAGTCTTAAAAGGAAGGCGGTTAGGAGCGAGACACAGGCGCAAAGGTATTCATTAAACTTGCCCCGTGGTTTATTTGGTCTTTTTGTCGAGGCATGACGATTTTAATTATGTCCTGACAGGAAACTCCGGACTACACCCGGGGATCCTTCCGGCCATGCCTCTAGCAGCCGGATTCCTGGACCGGATTCACGGGCGGAGGTTGATGTGGGGACAGTGCCAAACTATCCTCCTGCGGAGGATACGGATATGCTTCCCGCCACAAATTCTGAAGTGGAGAGCGCCATGAATCACCGGTGCCGGCGGGCCGTACTCCGTGGTGGTATTTTTTTTGAAGAGGCGTTTAATGCCTTCAATTCTGGACATGCATATATCCGCGCTGCTCAAGATGGACTTGCCAGAGCAACGGACCAGTATGTGAAGGATATACGGTAAGAGAATTTAATAAGTATGTGTAGTAGTAGCCCTTGAGACTTGAAAAAGTTGGCACAACTGATTTAAGGATCATTGTATGCATAGGTTCTTGTAGAGAAGAATGCCCAGTTGTCTCAAGAGCTGGAGGAATGTAAGGCCCAAATGAAGGCCAATGCAGCCGGACAAGGGGAATCCAAGAAGGCTTCTTCTGGTAATAATTTCCTTCTACCAGTTTGTTTGTTCAACATGGTTTATAAACCTGACAAAAAATTCGGCATACAATCCCGGAGGAAATCCGACGACTGTGGGAGATAATAAGCTGCGTCTGCGAAGTCAGCTGAAGGCGGGCGAACGCGTGCTGACGCAGTCTATGCAGGAGAAGAATAAACTTCAAGATGCGAATCTCCGATTGAGCGTCGAATTGAAAGATGTTTGGGCTCAGCTCGCGGACTCCGTGAAGGAGAACTGGAGGCTTCGAACTAGCATTTATAGTAAGTGCTTGAACAAACTGTAGTATAGTTCGGCGAAGAGGCGTATTGACAGAGTTATGTCTGCAGGTATGTTGACGGGCCGTCCTGAAGAGGAGATGCCCAGCTCCGCAGGTGATATGCTGCAGGAGCTTTCACAACTGCACGAACGATCTCGACAGGTGATGCAGGGTATTGTCCAGGCCTTGTGGCCATCCGCTTCCCTGCCAGGAGGCATGAGCAAACTTGTAGAGATGCTCAAAGGAGCATGGCAGCGCTTCCGATTATGGAAGGTATCGGCTTGCCAGCAAGGTGCGAGAGAAGCTTGGGCCATGGTGAAGACGCGATACGCCAAGGCTGACCCGAACCATATGGCCGAAGTCGGACCGATGGGGTCAGATGGAAAAGAGATACCCGTTAGTCTGGTATATGACCAAGTAGCGTTAGCTGTGAAGTATTCCCAATGGGATTGTAAGCTAGATAGCCTGTTGGATGGTATAGAGGAAGAGTACAACCAGTCTAAATGACTATGTAATTTGAATGGGCTCATGTACTCCCTAGCCGGATTGAAAATCATTTGTCATGGCAGACCTTTTCGCTTCAGCCCCCGGATCCGATAGTCCGAGGTGTATTCGAATACCCACACAGTTATGAAAAACTGGGGTATGCGTGGAAACCAGGCGTTGGGGTCATAAGTGCTTGAACAGACAAGTACCCAGTTATGTTATATTACATGGATAGTAAGAAACATCTTCCAGAGAGAATAGTTCCGTTAGGGGTTCCTTTCTGTGGGTGCACATGCATCGATGTGCATGTCCGAACTGTGAACAGAAGCGCAGGAAACAAAACATCTGGGTATTTTCGTTGTAATGAACGAGAACATCTTCTGTTCACCGACCGAATATTCCCTTAAGAACGCTAGCTTTCGGCTTCACCCAGTCTGAGGTACACATCTGGCTCAACCGGCAGTAACAATCGCAGAGGTGCTCCCCTTATGCCCTAGCCGAATTAACGGGAACGTAGGGCATAAATACAAGAGCCAGGCAACCCAGCATGGCCAAAACTTAAGTCATGTCGATACATATAATGGTGAAGAAAAGGCACATATGGAAAGAAAAATGCATATGTGGCTGGCAAGAAGCCATTAAAGTAGTTATATTTAGCTTCTGAATAGGAAGCCCCCAGGTATAGTGTGCACGCATAATGCGGCCGGAGTGCTCAGGGCATCCGTAAAGTTTTAAGGCTGTATATTAAAAAGGAAAAAGGGGCGAGAAAGGAGGAAAGAGGACATAATTGGAGAGGCGAAGGTAAGGAGACAAACACTGGGTTCGGCGCTAGGCATAGAATCTCCGGAGTCTGGCCGCGTTCCATGGGTTCGGCTCGAGTCTGTTATCAGATGCATGATACGTCTCCAACGTATCTATAATTTTTGATTTCTCCATGCTACTTTATCTATTGTTTTGGACTATAATGGGCCTTATTTTCCACTTTTATATTATTTTTGGGACTAACCTATTAACCAGAGGCCCAGCCCAGAATTGCTGTTTTTTGCCTATTTCAGTGTTTCGAAGAAACGGAATATCAAACAGAGTCCAAACGGAATGAAACCTTCGGAAACGTGATCTTCTCACCGAACGTAATCCAGGAGACTTGGACCCTACTCCAAGAAGTGCAAGAGGCGGTCACGAGGGTGGGGGCACGCCCTCCCCCTAGGCGCGCCTCCTACCTCGTGGGCCCCCTGACGCTCCACCGACGTACTCCTTCCTCCTATATATACCTACGTACCCCCAATAGATTAGGGACGGAGCCAAAAACCTAATTCCACCGCCGTAACTTCCTGTATCCACGAGATCCCATCTTGGGGCCTGTTCCGGAGCTCCGCCGGAGGGAGCATCCACCACGGAGGGCTTCTACATCATCACCATAGCCCCTCCGATGAAGTGTGAGTAGTTTACTTCAGACCTTTGTGTCCATAGTTAGTAGCTAGATGGCTTCTTCTCTCTTTTTGGATCTCAATACAATGTTCTCCCCCTCTCTCGTGGAGATCTATTCGATGTAATCTTCTTTTTGCGGTATGTTTTTTGAGACCGATGAATTGTGGGTTTATGATCCAGCTTATCTATGGAAAATATTTGATTCTTCTCTGAATTCTTTTATGTATGATTAAGTTATCTTTGCAAGTCTCTTCGAATTATCCGTTTGGTTTGGCCAACTAGATTGGTAGTTCTTGCAATGGGAGAAGTGCTTAGCTTTGGGTTCAATCTTGCGGTGACCTTACCCAGTGACAGAAAGGGTTGCAAGGCACGTATTGTATTGTTGCCATCGAGGATAACAAGATGGGGTATTTATCATATTGCATGAATTTATTCCTCTACATCATGTCATCTTGCTTAAGGCGTTACTCTGTTTTTAACTTAATACTCTAGATGCATGCTGGATAACGGTTGATGAGTGGAGTAATATTAGTAGATGCAGAATCGTTTTGGTCTACTTGTCACGGACGTGATGCCTATATACATGATCATTGCCTGGATAACCTCATAACTATGCTCAATTCTGTCAATTGCTCAATAGTAATTTGTTCACCCATCGTAGAATACTTATGCTCTTGAGAGAAGCCACTAGTGAAACCTATGGCCCCCGGGTCTATTCTCATCATATCAATCTCCATCACTTTATTTACTTGCTTTGCTTTTACTTTTTACATTGCATCTTTATACCAAAAATACCAAAAATATTATCTCTATCAGATCTCACCCTTGTAAGTGACCGTGAAGGGATTGACAACCCCTAAGCATTGGTTGCGAGTAGTTATTGTTTTGTGCAGGTACGAGGGACTTGCGCGTGGTCTCCTACTGGATTGATACCTTGGTTCTCAAAAACTAAGGGAAATACTTATGCTACTACGCTGCATCATCCTCTCCTCTTCGGGGAAATCCAACGCAAGCTCGAGACGTAGCAAGAAGAATTTCTGGCGCCGTTGCCGGGGAGGCTTACGCAAAAGTCAACATACCAAGTACCCATCACAATTCCTATCTCTCGCATTACATTATTTGCCATTTGCCTCTCGTTTTCCTCTCCCCCACTTCACCTTTGCCGTTTTATTCACCCTCTCTTTCCCAATCTCCTCCTCTTTTTCCCTTTGCCTTTTGTTTGCTCGTGTGTTAGTTTGCTTGTTTGTCGTAATGGCCTTACCTAAATCTGGTGATCTTCACCATAAAAGGCTAGAGGAGATTTTAAACAATGTCAGGAAGTTTATGGTTTTGCAATTTGAGCATAATAATTTCTTTAGAAACAAGCTTAAGGAACAAAAGAGTTTTATGAGTATATGAATAAAGAGCTCGATGATATGTCCAAAGAATTTGATGGTATAAGAGCCCAAATCGCTCGTCTTGAAAAGATGACCGCTGAAATTTCGGATATGCAATCCACCTTAGTCCCCTATTAAATCTTTGTTTTGCAATATTAATCTTGATGAAACTGAATATGATCTTCCTTTACCTAGAAGGCGTTCTAAGAACTCGGAGTTTTTAGATCTTAATGATGAAATTGATAAAAGTGGGATTGAAAGAAATAGAAATCTAGATGTTGCTAAACCCACTATATTGGATCTCAAGGAATTTAATTATGAAAATTGCTCTTTAATTGATTGTATTTCCTTTTTGCAATCCGTGCTAAATTCTCCTCATGCTTATAGTCAAAATAAGGCTTTTACCGAACACATTGTTGATGCCTTGATGCAATCTTATGAAGAAAAGCTTGAGTTGAAAGTTTCTATCCCTAGAAAACTCTATGATGAGTGGGAACCTACTATCAAAATTAAAATTAAAGATTATGAGTTTCATGCCTTGTGTGATTTGGGTGCTAGTGTCTCCACTATTCCCAAAACTTTGTGTGATTTGCTAGATTTCCGTGATTTTGATGATTGCTCTCTAAACTTGCATCTTGCGGATTCCACTATTAAAAAGCCTATGGGAAGAATTAATGATGTTCTTATTGTTGCAAATAGGAATTATGTGCCCGTAGATTTTATCGTTCTTGATATAGATTGGAATCCTTCATGTCCTATTATTCTTGGTAGACCTTTCCTTAGAACGATTGGTGCAATTATTGATATGAAGGAAGGAAATATTAGATTCCAATTCCCTTTAAAGAAAGGCATGGAACACTTTCCTAGAAAGAAAATAAAATTACCATATGAATCTATCGTGAGAGCCACTTATGGATTGCCTACCTGAAAGTGCTAGTTATCGACTAGAGGGGGGTGAATAGGCGATTTTATCAAAGTCTTCAAACGTGGAAGTTTCGAATACAAACAATAGAAATGACCTAATTGATATGCAGCGGAAGATAAACTACAACAAGCAAACCATAGTCAAGTATGCAATAATGTGAAAGTACAAAGACTAATAGCAGCTTGGTAGTAAGGATCAGGATGGAAGATAGTATGAAGCCAACCAACGATAGTAGTCAAGCAATGAAGTCAAAAAGGTACAACAAATAGGCAATGACTTCACGAAGACAAACTCAAAGTAAAGGGAGGGAGAGGATAGAACCAGTCACTTGTTGAAGACACATGATTTGTTGGACCAGTTCCAGTTGCTGTGACAACTGTACGTCTGGTTAGGAAGGCTGAGATTCAACTCAGAAGACCGCGTCTTCACCTTATTCCCCTTGAGCTAAGGACACACAGTCCTCGCCCAATCACTCTGGTAAGTCTTCAAGGTAGACTTCCGAACCTTCACAGACTTCGTTCACCGGCGATCCACAATGACTCTTGGATGCTCAGAACGCGACGCCTAACCGGCTGGAGGATACACTATCCTCAAGTGTAATAAGTCTTCAGGTCACTCAGACAGAAAGACTTCAGTCATGCTTAACACTCTTTGGCTCTGGGTGTTTGGGCTTTGTCCTCGCAAGGATTTCTCTCTCTCAAAGGCTTCGAGGTGGGTTGCTCTCAAACGACAAAAGCCGTGAACTAACTCTGAGCAGCCACCAATTTATGGTGTAGGGGGTGGGCTATTTATAGCCACAAGGCAACCCGGCCTGATATGTCCGAAATGACCCTGGGTCACTAAGGAACTGACACGTGTTCCAACGGTCAGATTTCAAACACACACGAGAACTTTACTTGGGCTACAAGCAAAGCTGACTCATCCAGCTCTGGATAAGATTTGCTCTCATTGTCTTCGCTCGAAGACATAGGATTTGGGTTGAGCATCACTTCAGTCATTCTGACTTTGTTCACTTGGACCCCACTTAACAGTACGGTGGTTCCTATGACTCAACAAAGAAGAAAAGGAAACAACAAAACAACACAGTCTTCGCGCTCCATAGTCTTAACTCAATGTCTTCTCATGTCATAGTCTTCAATATGAATATCTTCACATACCACCATTGTCGTCAATGTCTTCATACATTTTTAGGGGTCATCTCCGGTAGGTAAACCGAATCAATGAGGGACACTACCTGCGTTATCCTGCAATTCTCACAAACGCATTAGTCCCTCAACCAACTTTGTCGTCAATACTCCAAAACCAACTAGGTGTGACACTAGATGCACTTACAATCTCCCCCTTTTTGGTGATTGATGACAAACTGGTTGAAGTTTTCAACGGGAATGAAGTATGTGAAATTGTAAAGGATAGGGTATTGTCTTCATAAGTGGCAAAGGCTCCCCCTGAAGATGTGCATATAAGTAATTTGCTTTTGGTATGCAAATGCACATGGCAGGTTGTACTAGTGGAGATCCTCTTCAACTTATGAAGATAATTCATCATGCATGAAATGATATAACTAGGAGAGTGACATGCATAATGAAAAATGGATGTCTGCAGAATGATCTAAGTGCGGAAGTTATCATCGCACATGGAAAAGCAAATAAGTAGCAGACAACCATCGAGTTTAAGTGTTACAACTCAAAGAACGAAATGTATCAAAAGCAAGAGTTGTAATCACTAGGCAAAATATAAAGCAACCGCCCATATGAACCCGCTTGAAGACTATCAAACTCGTATGCTTCTCCCCCTTTTGTTAGTAATGACCAAAAAGGTTTGAAGACATAGAGCATCTACTCGTCCTCATGAGGAGTAGGTGAAGTAGCAGGGTTGTCGTTGTTGTTTGGCGGCGCAGACGAACTTGGTGCAGTGTCGATGCGTGTAGAAGTAGGGGGCGGTGAAGTAGCATCGTCTTCATCATCGATCACTTTGGCATTCACAGTTGCCGCGGAGGAAGAATAGTCAGAGTCTTCAAGGGATGGAGTTCGACGTAGGACAACATTCCATGGAGGAGTGGAGTCAAACTTAATCTTTCAGTGAAGCCATCGTCTTGAAGATCTGCTTCAGCACTGAGCAGTGTCAAACTCTTCCATGATCGCCGACAGGTTTCATGAGTGACAAAGGCATTCTTGGTGGCAAGATTTCGAATGCGATTTACGTCCACCAAGAGGCTTTGCATCTGTCGCTTGAGCCAGAAGTGATGCTTGTCTTGTTTCTGATGCAGTGCCACAAGAAGTTCTCGGTCATTTAGGACGCGAGAGCGCTTCTTAGGCCTTTGGGCAATTGTGCTCTCAGTAGCTTCAGTTTGCACACGATGAGGCAGATGAGTGTTCCCAGCTATTGGATAGACACGAGTTACTACTTGGACTCCTTCCATGGGCTGAGTGAAGCTTTGGTGTTCAGCATTTTGAAGACAAAGAGGCTTCTTGGCAGGCTCAGGGTATATGGCTTCAACTGACATATCAACCTCTGGTAGAAAGATCAGATGATTGCGAGCAGAGGGCTGATAGTTGATAGCAGAGTGTAGCTTGATGAGGCGCATGACCCATGGAGCATAGAATTTCAGGCCAAAAAGGTCAGATCCAGACGCAACCAGTTGCCGGAGGAAGAATTCTTGTGTATTGAAGCTGATGCCATTGAGGATGTAAAAGACCAATGTCTTCATGGCTCCTTCAAGTTTTGCAGCTGATGAATGCCCTTTGATACGCCATAGAGTCCGCCTGATGATGTGATATATTGTGCGAGGCAGATACTCAAGGTCATCAACAAAGAACTCCTTTGGGTATTCAGCGTCATGTGGCAGAGGCTTCATCATGCTCAACATATGGCTCATGTTGGGTTCTGGCTTATGGAAGATGCTCTCCAGTGCATTGCGGTGGAGTTGACAATCAGGTTTGAACAGCTCTCCGGGAGTGGGTAGGCCTGTAAGCTCAATGATGTCAAGAGCTTTGGCTTCATGATGAACATTTCCTGTCATCCACTCGAGAACCCATGTCTTTGTATCCCTGTTGTAGCCGCGAATGTGGAGGGTAGCATAGAATTGAAGCAAAAGTTCCTCATTTCAATGTTCTTTGTCTGTCACAAAGTTGAGCAGACCTGCATCACGAAAGCAGTCAAGTGCTTCTTCTAAGCATGGCAGTCCAGCAATGGCTTCAGTGTTGAGGCGCATATAAGGTAAAATGCGCCCTTGATCATACAGAATGCAGGAGTAATAGCTTCGCTGCTGATGGCTCCAGAAACGATCAGATGATATTCTTGGCCTTGAGTAGGGGTTCTTTGCGCTGTCAAAGAAGGTGTTGTGGCTTTTGAAGCCATTTGCATTGAAGGACCCTATAGAGGTGGCAGTACCTGGCAACCTTGGCAGTCTTGGCTTTGGTTTCTGGACCTGAGGCCTATGCTCAATATGATAATCAAACTGAGGACCAGAGACATTAGGCGGAGGGACCAGAACGGGCCATTTGACAGTGATTAGCTAGCCATGGTTGTATGCTTGCTCAATTGTATGGGGCCTTGGTGGCGGAACAGGAGCAGTGGCAACAACAGAGGCTTCAGGCTGCACAACAGAAGCTTCAGGAGCAGTTGCAGCATTGGCTTCTGGCATATTGGTTGGTGCAGGCTCCACACTTGCTTCAGCCATGACTATGTCATAGGCTTCATTTATGTTGGTGGTGGCAGCCTCAAGATTTTCAACCTCCACTTGATGAGCTGGAGGGTCTGGCACTGGCACATTTACTCCAGGAACAACTTCTTCAGTAATGGGGGGAGTAGGGACACGTTCTTCTTCTTGTTCGTCATCGGCTGATGCAGCCGGATTGTCTTCAGCAGTTTTGGCTTCAGACACGGAGACATTCACAGTCAGAGTGGCTTCTGGAAACACCTGATGTACAACAGATTGGTGGTGCATTTCTCCTTCTGGAACGCTCGAAAGAGGGACTTGAGGCCTTGGTCCTTTGCGAAGCCTGTGTAATACGGGCGACGCTTTGGAGATGGAGTTGGCTGGGCCTCATCCTCTTTTTCTTGCACAGGTGGTGTGACTTGTTGTTGTTGGGGAGTACTCGGGGAGTCTTGTTGTTGTGGGTGATCAGTCCATGATGCATCCTGAGCAATTGGCGTTAGAGGACGACCAATGCTGATGAGTTCACTGTTCGTGAGAACAGGAGATGATACCAAGTTGTGTTCGATCTGAGGAAGAACTTCATCATCTTCAACATTGTCATGGTGATCAATGTCTTCAGCAGCGATGGGATCAATTGCTGGAATGTCTTCACCTTCATAAGCCTCTGTGGAAGCAGGCTCATGAACAATCATCCGTCGTTCTTGGTGTTCAGATGCAGGGCGAACCATTGAGATAGGTTCAACAACTAAGGGCTCTGTGGGAGCAGCCCGATTCTTCTTGGTTTTGCGCTTCTTCTTGGAGGGAGCAACATCAGAGGCTTCGGTGTTTTTCCTTTTTCTGGCTTCAGCCTCGGCAGCCCTCGTCTTCTTTAGTTCTGAAGCGGTTGACATGACCTTTGTCTTCGAGCCAGTCATGCTGCTTGGGAAGACTATGCGAGGTTCATCCTGCCTTGAAGGTGCAGATTGGACAGTTGATAGCTTCTTCTTCTTTGCAGCCATTCTGGGGTCAATGCCAGGACGACCAAGAGCCTTGCGCTTCTCAACCTCATTGTAGGCTAGCACACACTTGTCAGCCAGACTCTTCATGCGCTCACGAGAGCCTCTAGCTTCTTCGCGCTTCTTGTGGAAGGCTTCTTTGAGCTCGTGCAGCATGATCTTGAAGTTTTTGACATCTTGCACGCTGAGCTTGGCCACATGCTTCTTGAACTAAGCTTTCTCATAGTCGATCTTGTGCTTCAGTTCAACGATGCGCTGAGCAAGAGCTAGCTCAGAAGCAATGGCGCCATTGAAGGTGACGCTGAGGCCAATGGGAAGTCGCAGATCATCAAAGCTGAGATTTTAGGGTGTCAAACCACTCATCAATGAAGTTATGGATGATTGCCACATCAAAGAGAGGCAAATCATTGAAGATCTCTGCTTCTTCCTTGCTCTTGATCAGTTGCTCAAGAGCATCATCTGCAAGATCTTCATCGCTATACAGATCAATGTGCTCTTCTCGCAGAATGGCAGCAGGAGTCAATGTCTGATCAGTATTCTTGACGATTTTCTTTTTCTTCTCCGTCTTCTTGGAGATACGTGATAGATCTTCAGACTGCACACTGTCTTCAGGAGGTGCAGTGACCAGTGGCTTTGCATGTGAAGCTTTTGGAGGAGCAGCTGATTGTGAAGCCTTAGTCTTCTTTAGCTTCTGTGGCTTTGGAGGAGGAGCTGGGGCTTCATCAGTGTCATCATCATTATCAGAATGATCCACTTCGGCACCTTGGACCAAGATGTATGTGATGAGGCCATCAAGGTTTGAAAAGGGGCTGGTGACATTGGGTTGTGCATCACGTGAGCCGTCAGCACGGGGAGCAGAGGGACCAGGGTTAAAGTCTAATCCCAATGACTTCTTGTTTTCCTTGGCCGATGCCTTTGCATGCTGGAAGTTGCGCTTGAAGATATTATCGTCACGACACCAGAGCAATGATGATGGGTCGGCATTTTTAGGCTGTGGTCCACAGACCATACAAGGATAGAAACCCTGTGCAATAGCTTCAGCTCTGTTCTTGGGTGGAAGGCCTCGATAGAGAATATCACCCCAAGGACTTTTGATAGCATTCTTCTCAGCGTATTCCTGGGTCATGAACTTGTATTTGAACCATTGTTCAGCCCAATATCGTCGAATCCATTGGATTCGTGTCTTGCGCTAATTATAATCCTCTTCAGGATCTGTCTTGTAAAGGTCTGCGAGGTCATCAGGCAAATCTTTTGATGTTCCCCCTCGACGCTGTCTGCCATCCTTCCTTACTGATTTCTCTGCAGCCATGAACTTCAAACTGAATGGCTTCAATAAAGGCTTTCGCTTGCTGGACAAGCAGGAACTGGCTTCAGGAGAGTTAATGTGTTGCTGTAAGAATTCTGCAAACGAATGCAGACTATGAGAACCAAGGGATTCTCCCACGGACATGTACCTGTGACAGCATTAGAGATGCGAGGGAAGGGGAAGAGGTCATATGCATTCTCAGAAGATTTTGAAGATAAATCAGTTTGAAAACATTGACCTCATGTTGCAAAGACATTCACTTATATGTTGAGAGTTGGTTCCAGATTTGTACGAATCTGTGAATAAGTACAAGTGAGAATCTAACTAGATATGAAGCTTAAGTGAATATACTAGGCAGTATGAGATGTAGACAGAATAGATCTAACATTATATAGGCAGAAACCAATTTTGGTAAATAGGATGAATCATTGAGCATCAAAAAGGTGGTAAATATAGAGTTGTATTTACCACACGAAGAACTGCTAGATGGGATGAATAGGAGACTGAGCAGTTCAACCTGCCATGCCCTAACTTGGCGATGGAGGACACCTACGGCGGCGGCGGAGAGGACGATGTCCGCGGCCGGCGTGAGGATGGCGTCGGAGAAGTCACAACGGCTAAGCGCTTCGTCGCCGGTGTCGTCGGCAGCTAGCAGTGGCGCTAGGGTTTTGACGAGGTGGAGAGGTGGAAGAAGGTTTTCGTTACCGTAGGGGACATGTATTTATAAGGAAGTGTGCGGCATAGCGCAATTACGCAGGTGCCCTGGCTGTTCACATCTGAGGGGCACGTGGCAAGCATGCAACATACTCAGAGTTGTCCCACATTCCCACGCCCGCCAGGTTTGTCGGATGGTTGTTCCGGCTTCTCCGGATTTCAAACAATAAGGATGAATCATTTAAAACAGACTTAATGTTTGTCTCTGTGTCTTCTGCTGACAAGGATGCAGAGAAGACATTCGACAGTTTCAATAGAATGCATATGATTTGGACAGATAGAGTTTGAGATAGAAAGCATAGAGAGATTAGGGTCCGATCACATTCACTTAGTTCAAAAGATTCAACAAGGAAGACATAGCTATAAGTGAATGCTGTAGAGGACAAAATACTAGTATATATATAAGAAAGTAATCAAATCAACATAGTGAAGTAAATCATGAAGATAAGTTAAAATTTGAAGACAAACCAAATGCGAAGACATTGCAAAAATAACGCCATGAGTGAAACACTTCAAACCAAGAAATTTGGTGGTGGCGTTACCCACCGTATAGGAAGTATTAGACCTAGACACGGCGCACAATTATCATGGCGCTCCGAAGTCAAATTCCATGTTAATGTATTCACACTCAGAATGTAAGTCTTCATTGATTGAAGATATACTTTACTTCGTGTGTTGCACATCTAAGTCATCAACATGCATAAGTGTTAGGATGTGTGCCTGATCACAGGACATTTGAGGATTCCAAGATATTTAGCTCACACCGTAAGTTGCAAAACCTTTTCTCATCCAAGGGCTTTGTGAAGATATCTGCCAGTTGCTCTTCAGTGTTGACGTGAATGATGTCAATATCTTTCTTCATGACATGATCTCTGAGAAAGTGATGACGAATTTCAATGTGCTTTGTCTTCGAGTGCTGGACTGGATTGTTGGCAATCTTGATGGCGCTTTCGTTGTCGCAGAAGAGAGGTACTTGTTTCAGATTGACGCCATAGTCCTTGAGAGTTTGCTTCATCCATAGAAGCTGAGCGCAGCAAGATCCAGCAGCAATGTATTCAGATTCAGCAGTTGAGAGTGATACACAGTTTTGCTTCTTTGAAGACCAACAGACAAGTGATCGTCCCAGAAAGTGACATGTGCCTGATGTAGACTTGCGATCCACCTTGTCTCCAGCATAATCAGCATCCGAGAATCCAACCAGATCAAATCTTAAGCCCTTTGGATACCATAATCCGAGTGTTGGGGTGTAAGCCAAATATCGAAGAATTCGCTTCATAGCTAAGTGATGCGATTCCTTTGGTACCGCTTGGAATCGAGGACACATGCAAACACTAAGCATAATATCTGGCCTAGATGCACATAGGTAAAGTAAAGAACCAATCATGGAGCGGTATACCTTTTGATCGAACTCTTTACCATTGTCGTCGGGACCCAGATGGTGTTTGGCTGGCATTGGCGTCGTGTAACCTTTGCAATCTTGCATTCCAAACTTCTTCACACAGTCTTTGAGATATTTTTCTTGTGATATGAAGATGACATTCCTTTGCTGACGAACTTGAAGACCAAGGAAGAACTTCAGCTCACCCATCATGGACATCTGATATTGCTCTTGCATCATGTATCCAAACTCATCACTATACTTCTCGTTGGTGCAGCCGAAGATAATGTCATCCACATATATTTGGCATACAAACAGTTCACCATCATATGTCTTCGTGAAGAGTGTGGGATCGAGGGATCCAGGTTTGAAGCCTTTGCTCTTCAGGAAGTCTTTGATCGTATCATACCAAGCGCGAGGAGCTTGTTTGAGGCCATACAGTGCTTTGTTTAGCTTGTACACCATATCAGGATGTTTTGGATCTTCAAAGCCAGGTGGTTGAGCAACGCACACTTCTTCTTCAATCTTGCCATTGAGGAATGCACTCTTCACATCCATTTGATATAGTAAGATGTTGTGGTGGTTAGCATAGGCTAGCAGTATGCGAATAGCTTCAAGCCTAGCCACAGGAGCAAATGTTTCATCAAAGTCAATTCCTTCAACTTGAGTATATCCTTGAGCCACAAGACGTGCTTTGTTTCTGACGACTTGACCATGCTCATCTTGCTTGTTTCGATATATCCATTTTGTGCCAATAATGTTATGCTTGCGAGGGTCATGACGCTTGACTAGTTCCCAAACAATGTTCAGCTTGAACTGTTGAAGTTCTTCTTGCATAGCTTGAATCCATTCAGGTTCCATAAAGGCTCCAACAACTTTCTTGGGTTCTGATATTGACACAAACGAAAAGTGCCCACAGAAATTTGCTAACTGTGTTGCTCTTGAGCGAGTAAGTGGACCAGGTGCATTGATGTTATCAATTATCTTCTCAATTTGTACTTCATTTGCAACACGAGGATGAACTGGATGAAGACCTTGCTCTTGCTGATCATTGTCATCATTGGGAGGATTGTCTTTGGTCTCAGCATTGTCTTCAGGTTGGTTTGGTGTAGAAATGATAAGTTCCTCTTCAGGCTATGCTTCAGAAGGAATGATTTCACCAGTTCCCATCAGCTTGATAGATTCGCTGGGCGGAGCTTCATCTAGTGTACTTGGCAGGAGCTCTCTTTGTGAACCATTGGTTTCATCAAATTGCACGTCCACAGTTTCAACAATTTTGTAGTGATAGAGGTTGAAGACTCTGTAAGAGTGTGAGTCCTTTCCGTAACCGAGCATGAAGCCTTCGTGAGCTTTAGGTGCAAATTTTGACTTGTGATGGGGATCCTTGATCCAGCACCTAGCACCAAATACTCTAAAGTAGCTGACATTTGGCTTCTTGCCAGTAAGGAGCTCATAGGATGTTTTGTTCAGAAGCTTATGGATGTAGACACGGTTGATGATGTGACATGCTGTATCAATAGCTTCAGGCCAGAACTTTCTTGGTGTCTTGTACTCGTCGAGCATTTTTCGAGCCATCTCAGTGAGGGTTCTGTTCTTGCGCTCTACAATGCCATTTTGCTGAGGTGTGTATGGAGCAGAAAACTCATGAGTGATTCCCATTATATCCAGATAATGATCAAGCCCGGTGTTCTTGAACTCAGTGCCGTTGTCACTTCTAATATGCTTGATCTTGACGCCATAATTGTTCATGGCTCGATTGGCGAAGCATGTGAAGACATCTTGCACTTCAGTCTTGTAGAGAATTATGTGCACCCATGTATATCTTGAGTAGTCATCAACAATGATGAAGCCATAGAGACAAGCTGTTGTTGTGAGGGTAGAGTAGTGAGTAGGTCCAAATAAGTCCATGTGTAACAGCTCGAAGGGTTGAGATGCCGTCATGATTGTCTTTGAGGGGTGCTTTGCCCTAGTCATCTTTCCAGCTTCGCAGGCACCACACAAATGATCCTTCTTGAACTTGACACCCTCAATGCCTATGACATGCTTCTTCTTGACGAGTGTGTGTAAGTTCCTCATGCCAGCATGCCCCAGCCTCCGATGCCAGAGCCAGCATTCTGAAGCTTTTGCAAGAAGACATACGGCAAGCTGTGGACCTGCTGAGAAATCTACCATGTATAGATCATCTTTCCGATACCCTTCAAAGACTAGAGACTTGTCAGATTCCATTAGTACAAGGCAACGATATTTTCCGAATAGCATAATCATGTTCAAGTCACAAAGCATTGAGACATACATTAAGTTGAACCCAAGGGATTCAACAAGCATCACTTTATCCATGTGTTGATCCTTGGAGATTGCAACTCTACCTAGACCCAATACCTTGCTTTTACCAGTGTCAGCAAATATGATGTGACTCTTGTCTGATGGACGTAAGGTTGAGTCCATGAGAAGACTTCGATCACCAGTCATATGATTAGTGCATCCGCTGTCCATAATCCATTCTGAAGCATGAGGTGTCATACCCTTGGCACCACGTGCCATGAAGCAGTAGGTGGGAGCAGGATCATCCTTGTCATCAGTTTCAGCGTTGGCGTGGAAGTCATTGTCTTCAGTGTTGAAGATGGACTTGGCAACATAGGTTGTGGCTACAGCCAGACTTGCAACGCCAGGGTCGGACTCCTATTCAGACTCCACCTCCGCCTCCTCAGAAGCAGACTCCTCCTCTGAATCCATTTCCTTGCCAACAAAAGCACGAGCCTGGCCAGATGAGCTCTTCTTATGAGATGAAGACCTTGATGAGGACTTGGAAGAAGACTTTGAAGATTTCTTCTTCTTCTTGTCATCAGAATCATATTCCTTGCTCTTCTTCTTCTTCTTCTCATTGTCCCATTGTGGACACTCAGAGATATAGTGTCTAGGTTTCTTGCACTTGTGACATGTTCTCTTCTTGTTTTCATGAGTGGAAGCTTCATCATTTCTTGAGCTAGATCGTAAAGACTTTCTGAAGCCCTTCTTCTTGGTGAACTTCTGGAACTTCTTCACAAGCATAGCAAGTTCCTTTCCAATGTCTTCAGGATCATCAGAACCGCAGTCAGATTCTTCTTCAGATGAGGAAACAACTTTTTCCTTCAAAGCGCGAGTTCAGCCATAGTTGGGACCATAGATATCTCTTTTCTCAGAAAGCTGGAACTCATGTGTGTTGAGCCTCTCAAGTATATCAGACGGATCGAGTGTCTTGAAGTCAGGGCATTCTTGTATCATGAGGGCAAGGGTGTCAAAGGAGCTATCAAGTGATCTCAGTAGTGTCTTGACGATTTCATGCTTGGTAATCTCAGTGGCACCGAGAGCCTGAAGCTCATTTGTGATGTTGGTGAGGTGATCAAACGTGAGCTGGACATTTTCGTTGTCGTTTCTCTTGAAGCGGTTGAAGAGGTTGCGAAGAACACTGATCCTTTGATCTCTCTGAGTTGAGACGCCTTCATTGACCTTGAATAGCTAGTCCTAGACTAGCTTTGACGTTTCCAGAGCACTCACACGGCCATACTGTCCTTTGGTCAGATGACCACAGATGATGTTCTTTGCAGTCGAGTCTAGTTGAATGAACTTCTTGACATCAGTAGGGGTGACACCTTCACCAGTTTTGGGAACGCCGTTCTTGACGACATACCAGAGGTCAACATCAATGGCTTCAAGATGCATGCGCATCTTATTCTTCCAGTAGGGATATTCAGTTCCATCAAACACGGGGCAAGCAGCGGAGACTTTGATTATCCCTGCAGTCGACATATCTAAACTCCAGGTGGTTAAACCGAATCACACAGAACAAGGGAGTACCTTGCTCTGATACCAATTGAAAGTGCTAGTTATCGACTAGAGGGGGGGTGAATAGGCGATTTTTATCAAAGTCTTAAAAACGTGGAAGTTTCGAAGACAAACAATAGAAATGACCTAATTGATATGCAGCGGAAGATAAACTACAACAAGCAAACCATAGTCAAGTATGCAATAATGTGAAAGTACAAAGACTAATAGCAGCTTGGTAGTAAGGATCAGGATGGAAGATAGTATGAAGCCAACCAACGATAGTAGTCAAGCAATGAAGTCAAACAGGTACGACAAATAGGCAATGACTTCACGAAGACAAACTCAAAGTAAAGGGAGGGAGAGGATAGAACCAGTCACTTGTTGAAGAACCATGATTTGTTGGACCAGTTCCAGTTGCTGTGACAACTGTACGTCTGGTTAGGGAGGCTAAGATTCAATTCAGAAGACCGCGTCTTCACCTTATTCCCCTTGAGCTAAGGACACACAGTCCTCACCCAATCACTCTGGTAAGTCTTCAAGGTAGACTTCCGAACCTTCACAGACTTCGTTCACCAGCGATCCACAATGACTCTTGGATGCTCAGAACGCGACGCCTAACCGGCTGGAGGATACACTATCCTCAAGTGTAATAAGTCTTCAGGTCACTCAGACAGAAAGACTTCAGTCATGCTTAACACTCTTTGGCTCTGGGTGTTTGGGCTTTGTCCTCGCAAGGATTTCTCTCTCTCAAAGGCTTCGAGGTGGGTTGCTCTCAAACGACAAAATCCGTGAACTAACTCTGAGCAGCCACCAATTTATGGTGTAGGGGGTGGGCTATTTATAGCCACAAGGCAACCCGACCTGATATGTCCTTAATGACCCTAGGTCACTAAGGAACTGACACGTGTTCCAACGGTCAGATTTCAAACACACACGAGAACTTTACTTGGGCTACAAGCAAAGCTGACTCATCCAGCTCTGGATAAGATTTGCTCTCATTGTCTTCGCTCGAAGACATAGGATTTGGGTTGAGCATCACTTCAGTCATTCTGACTTTGTTCACTTGGACCCCACTTAACAGTACGGTGGTTCCTATGACTCAACAAAGAAGAAAAGGAAACAACAAAACAACACAGTCTTCGCGCTCCATAGTCTTAACTCAATGTCTTCTCATGTCATAGTCTTCAATATGAATATCTTCACATACCACCATTGTCGTCAATGTCTTCATACATTTTTAGGGGTCATCTCCGGTAGGTAAACCGAATCAATGAGGGACACTACCTGCGTTATCCTGCAATTCTCACAAACGCATTAGTCCCTCAACCAACTTTGTCGTCAATACTCCAAAACCAACTAGGTGTGACACTAGATGCACTTACACTACCAAAGATGGCAATACTTAGATCTATCTTCGCTTTTATGCCTAGCTAGGGGCGTTAAACGATAGCGCTTGTTGGGTGGCAACCCAATTTTATTTTGTGTTCTTTGTTTTTGTTCCTGTTTAGTGTTAAATTTTGTTTCTACTTTCTGTTTAGATATGGTTTTATGTTTTAATTAGTGTTTGTGCCAAGTAGAACCTATAGGATAAGCTATGATGATAGTTGATTTGATTCTGCTGAAAAACAAAAACTTTGCACTCACGAGAAAAAATTCAATAAATCACAGGAACGTGATTTTGCATTAATTCTTTTTGCTGATGATAAATAAACAAATTTTCTAGTGCGTACTATTTTGGTTGGAATTTTTAGAGTTCCAGAAGTTTGCGTTAGTTACAGATTACTACATACTGTTCTGTTTTTGACAGATTCTGTTTTGCGTGTGTTGTTTGCTTATTTTGATGAATCTATGGTTAGTAAAATAGTTTACAATACATAGAAAAGTTGGAATACAGTAGGTTTAAAACCAATATAAATAAAGAATGAGTTCATTACAGTACCTTAAAGTAGTCTTTTGTTTTCTTTCTCTAACGGAGCTCACGAGATTTCTATTGAGTTTTGTGTTGTGAAGTTTTCAAGTTTTGGGTGAATTCTTTTGATGGATTATGGAACAAGGAGTGGCAAGAGCCTAAGCTTGGGGATTCCCATGGGACCTCCAAGATAATCCAAGGACACCAAAAAGCCAAAGCTTGGGGATGCCCCGGAAGCCTTCCCCTCTTTCGTCCACTTACATCGGTAATTTACTTGGAGCTATATTTTTATTCACCAACATGATATGTGTTTTGCTTGGAGCGTCTTGTATTATTTGAGTCTTTGCTTGTTAGTTTACCACAATCATCCTTGCTCTACACACCTTTTTAGAGAGCCATACATGATTTGAAATTTGATAGAATACTCTATGTGCTTCACTTATATCTTTTGATCTTGATAATTTGCTCATAGTGCTTCACTTATATATTTTTGAGTGTGATAATTTTTGCTCTAGTGCTTCACTTAGATCTTTTAGAGCATGGTGGTGGATTTGTTTTAAAGAAACTTGATCTCTCATGCTTCACTTAGATTATTTTGAGTGCCGTTAATAGCATGGTAATTTGCTTAATGTTAATATACTTGGTGTTCAAGATATGTGAAACTTTCTTTTGAGTGCGTTGAATACTAAGATAAGTTTGATGCTTGATAATTGTTTTGAGATATGGGGGTAATAATATCAAAGTCATGATAGTTAAGTAGTTGTGAATTTGAGAAATACTTGTGTTGAAGTTTGTAAGTCCCGTAGCATGCACGTATGGTTAAAGTTGTGTAACAAATTTGAAACATGAAGTGTACCTGGCTTGTGCATCCTTATGAGTGGCGGTCGGGGACGAGCGATGGTCTTTTCCTACCAATCTATCCCCCTAGGAGCATGCGCGTAGTACTTGATTTTTGATGACTTCTAAACTTTTGCAATAAGTATATGAGTTCTTTTGACAAATGTTGAGTCCATGGATTATACACATTTTTACCTTTCCGCCATTGCTAGCCTCTTCGGTACCGTGCATTGCCCTTTCTCACATTGAGAGTTGGAGCAAACTTCGCCGGTGCATCCAAACTCCGTGATACGATACGCTCTATCACACATAAACCTCCCTATATCTTCCTCAAAACAGCCACCATACCTACCTATTATGACATTTCCATAGCCATTCCGAGATATTATTGCCATGCAACTTTCCACCGTTCCGTTCATCATTATTATGACATACATTACTTTTGTCATATTGCCATTGCATGATCATGTAGTTGACATCGTATTTGTGGCAAAGCCACCATGCATTATTTTTCATACATGTCACTCTTGATTCATTGCACCATCCCGGTACACCACCGGAGGCATTCATATAGAGTCACACCTTGTTCTAGTTTCGAGTTGTAATGCTCATGTTGTAATCAATAGAAGTGTGATGATCATCATTATTAGAGCATTGCCCCAAAAAAATGCCAAAAAAAGGAAGGCCCAAAAAAAGGGCAATGCTACTATCTCTTTTTCCACACTTGTGCTTCAAAGTAGCACCATGTTCTTCATGTAGCGAGTCTCATATTTTGTGCTTCAAAGTAGCACCTCGTTCTTCATGTAGCGAGTCTCATATATTGTGCTTCAAAGTAGCACCATGTTTTTCATATAGTGAGTCTCATAAGTTGTCTTTTTCATACTAGTGGGAATTTTTCATTATAGAACTTGGCTTGTATATTCCTACGATGGGCTTCCTCAAATGCCCTAGGTCTTCATGAGCAAGCAAGTTGGATGCACACCCACTAGTTTTCTTTTGTTGAGCATTCACAGCTCTAGTGCATCCGTTGCATGGCAATCTCTACTCCTCATGTTGACATCAATGGGCATCTCCATAGCCCGTTGATTATCCTCGTCAATGTGAGACTTTCTCCTTTTTTGTCTTCTCCACACAATCCCCATCATCATATTCTATTCCACCCATAGTGCTATATCCATGGCTCACGCTCATGTATTGCGTGAAGGTTGAAAAAGTTTGAGATTATTTAAGTATGAAACAATTGCTTGGCTTGTCATCGGGGGTATAGAAGTTGGGAACATCTTTGTGTGATGAAAATGAAGCATAGCCTAACTATATGATTTTGTAGGGATGAACTTTCTTTGGCCATGTTATTTTGAGATGACATAATTATTTTGATTAGTGTGCTTGAAGTATTATTATTTTTATGTCAATATGAACTTTTGTCTTGAATCTTTCGGATCTGAATATTCATATCACAATTAAGAAGATTTACATTGAAATTATGCCAAAGTACCACTCCGCATCAACAATTCTCTTTTTATCATTTGCATACTCGAGGACGAGCAGGAATTAAGCTTGGGGATGCCTGATACGTCTCCAACGTATCTATAATTTTTGATTGCTCCATGCTACTTTATCTATTGTTTTGGACTATAATGGGCTTTATTTTCCACTGTTATATTATTTTTGGGACTAACCTATTAACCGGAGGCCCAACCCAGAATTGATGTTTTTTGCCTAGTTTAGTGTTTCGAAGAAACGGAATATCAAACGGAGTCCAAACGGAATGAAACCTTCGGAAACGTGATCTTCTCACCAAACGTGATCCAGGAGACTTGGACCCTACTCCAAGAAGTGCCAGAGGCAGTCACGAGGGTGGGGGGCGTGCCCTCCCCCCTCGGCACGCCCCCCTACCTCGTGGGCCCCCTGACGCTCCACTGACGTACTCCTTCCTCCTATATATACCTACGTACCCCCAACAGATCGGGGACGGAGCCAAAAACCTAATTCCACCGCTGTAACTTCCTGTATCCACGAGATCCCATCTTGGGGCCTATTCCGGAGCTCCGCCGGAGGGGGCATCCACCATGGAGGGCTTCTACATCATCACCATAGCCCCTCCGATGAAGTGTGAGTAGTTTACTTCAGACCTTCGGGTCCATAGTTAGTAGCTAGATGGCTTCTTCTCTCTTTTTGGATCTCAATACAATGTTCTCCCCCTCTCTCATGGAGATCTATTTGATGTAATCTTATTTTTGTGGTGTGTTTGTTGAGACCGATGAATTGTGGGTTTATGATCCAGCTTATCTATGGAAAATATTTGATTCTTCTCTGAATTCTTTTATGTATGATTAAGTTATCTTTGCAAGTCTCTTTGAATTATCCGTTTGGTTTGGCCAACTAGATTGGTAGTTCTTGCAATGGGAGAAGTGCTTAGCTTTGGGTTCAATTTGCGGTGACCTTACCCAGTGACAGAAAGGGTTGCAAGGCACGTATTGCATTGTTGCCATCGAGGATAACAAGATGGGGTATTTATCATATTGCATGAATTTATTCCTCTACATCATGTCATCTTGCTTAAGGCGTTACTCTGTTTTTAACTTAATACTCTAGATGCATGCTGGATAACGGTCGATGAGTGGAGTAATAGTAGTAGATGAAGAGTCGTTTCGGTCTACTTGTCACGGACGTGATGCCTACATACATGATCATTGCCTGGATAACCTCATAACTATGCTCAATTCTGTCAATTGCTCAACAGTAATTTGTTCACCCACCGTAGAATACTTATGCTCTTGAGAGAAGCCACTAGTGAAACCTATGGCCCCCGGGTCTATTCTCATCATATCAATCTCCATCACTTTATTTACTTGCTTTGCTTTTACTTTTTACTTTGCATCTTTATACCAAAAATACCAAAAATATTATCTCTATCAGATCTCACCCTCGTAAGTGACCATGAAGGGATTGACAACCCCTAAGCGTTGGTTGAGAGTAGTTATCGTTTTGTGCAGGTACGAGGGACTTGCGCGTGGTCTCCTACTGGATTGATACCTTGGTTCTCAAAAACTGAGGGAAATACTTACACTACTGTGCTGCATCATCCTCTCCTCTTCGGGGAAATCCAACGCAAGCTCAAGACGTAGCAATGCACTGCATAGACGGTACGCTCCTCCGGTAAGGACTTTATCAATGATGAAGGGACACTCCCACTTGGGTTTGAGCTTGTCCTTCTTCTTCTCGAGGAGGCGTAGAATGAGTTCACAAATATTATAAGTTTTGGCCCGTACTTCTCTACTTTGATACCTTCGAGCCTGTTGCTGATAGAATGCGGAACGGGCTTTAGCGACATCACGCTCCTCCTCCAAAGCATCTAAGTTGTCCTACCGGTTTAGCTCGGCTTCCTTCTCTTCATACATGCGCACGCGAGGTGAGTCATGGATTATATTGCAGGGCAGCACTGCTTCTGCGCCGTACACCATAAAAAATGGTGTGTATCCGGTGGTGCGATTCGGCGTGGTCCGCAGCCCCCAGAGTACGGAGTCGAGTTCCTCGGCCCAATGCGTGTCTGATTCCTTCAAGGATCGCACTAGTCTGGGTTTAATGCCGCTCATGATAAGACCATTTGCACGTTTGACTTGACCGTTTGTTTGGGGGTGATAGACAGAGGCGTAGTCGAGCTTAATGACCATTTTGCCGCACCAGGTTTTCACCTCCTCGGCTGTAAAATTTGAGCCATTGTCAGTGATGATACTGTGGGGGACACCATAACGGTGTACAACGTCTGATATGAAGTCTATCACTGGTCTGGATTCAGCCGTTTTAACTAGTTTGGCTTCTATCCATTTGGTGAACTTGTCCGCCATGACCAATAAGTATTTTTTCTTATGGCTTCCCCCTTTAAGGGGTCCCACCATATCCAGCCCCCAGACCACGAAGGGCCAAGTTATGGGGATCGTTTGGAGAGCAGTAGGGGGCATATGGCTCTGATTGGCAAATAGTTGACAACCAACGCAATGTTGTACAGGGTCCTGTGCGTCCGCCCGGGCTGTTGGCCAGTAGAATCCTGTCCGAAAGGCCTTGCTTACGAGAGCTCGGGCTGCCGCGTGGTGCCCGCCTAGTCCGGAATGGATTTCGGCTAAGAGCTGCCGCCCTTCCTCTTCGGAGATGCATCATTGGAGCACTCTGGTGGCGCTCTTCTTGTAGAGCTCTCCTTCATGGAATTTGTAGGCTTTAGAGCGTCGCACAATACAACTTGCCTCATTTTGGTCCTCGGGGAGCTCTTGCCTATTAAGGTAGGCCAAGAAGGGCTCGGTCCACGGGGCGATGACAACCATTATTTCATGGGCTGAAGATGTTATTTCGGTGGCTGTCATGGAATTAACACGTCAGATGTCCTTAGCGTGAGGACTTAGTCGCGAGACCAATGCATCTATGTGGTAGCTTGAGAGGGGTTGAACGAATCAAGAGACGCAACACAAGACAAGGGTTTAGACAGCTTCGGCCCCGGGAAACATCATCCGGTATAAACCCTACATGTTGTTTGAGGCTAGATCTCATTATCATCACGAGGGAGTCGCTGTAAACCGGCTCTCCTCTAGTTGTGTCTAGCCCTAGAGATTGTTTCTTGCTCCTTCCTCTTTGGGGAGCCCTGCCCCTCCTTATATAAGTTGAAGGGGCGGGTTACATGTAGAGTCCTATTAGGATTAGGACTAGTCTATCTCTAATACAAACCGGATACAAGTCCAGGTCTTAACTCCTTGTAAGACAAATATTCCTTATAACTTTCCTCTTAAAGCGGCCCACCATAGCGTGATCCGGCCTTCCATAAACCTCCCGTTGGGCCACCGGGTCTTGTCGCTCCTTTGACCTGCCTGCCGGATTACCAATGAATATTAAACCGCCAGGTCCAAGTGGGTCGCCGGTGAATCGCCAAACTCTAGTCGGGTCATACATCCAGCGGTTTATACCGCAGGGTATATCCCTGACATTAGCCCCCAGTTTAATTTGGATTCATCCATGTTAAACTGATCTACACCACAAGAACAATTTTGTCGGGTTGTGCTCCGGTTTAAATATCCTTGTAAACCGGCACTTGATCATCCTTAAATCCTTGTCATTTCTTCCTTCTAAAAAATCCAAGTTTGATAACCATCTTCATAATCAATTTGCTTGCAGAAGATATTTTGTAAATAAAGAATCCATTTGAATCGGCCTTCAATGCTCTGTCTTGACAAACAAAATATTAGTCTCTGAAATATTCAATTGATATCCAGCCGGCTTGAAGATGTAAAACTTGCCGGTTTATGATTACCACCATTGTCGGGTTATAAAAACTGATAATTCCGGGTCATGATTTTTGCCAACGCCGATTCATGATTGTTGCCAACGCCGGTTCATGATTATTGATGACGCCGGTTTGCAGACACAAGGTCGTAATGATTGGTGACGCCGGGTCAATTCGGTTTGCTCAAAACAGAGAATTTAAAAATAGTTCTTCGATAATAATACATGTAGCCCCCAAGTCTTGAGCAGAACAAAGTGATGGCTTAAGACTTGCTTCAATATAAATACTGCCACTTTCGAAGAAATCCATGTTGTTCATCCCAGTCACTTAGTAAAAACTGAATACTCCATATTATGTAGCTCCCAAGTGCCGGGTTGTCATGCTTGCAGCAACCTGGGACTTGTAATTGTCTTATACTCATAAAAACTTCAACCAGTGTAGCCCCCAAGGGCCGGGTCATCATGCAATAATGAGCAGGGACTTTTGTAAATATAATCATGTAAACTTTGAACAGCAAAGGTGTAACCCCCAAGGGCCGGCTTATTATAATGTGATGAGTCGGGTCTTCAATAAGATGAACAAAGAATGACTTTGCATTAGCCCCCAAGTGTCATGGTGCATGCTTGCAGCGACATGAGACTTGCATATTTGATGTAATCTGAACTTAAATAATGTAGCCCCCAAGTGCTGGGTTGTAAGCCTGCAGCAACTCGGGACTATTCCTTCAATTGTAGAATAAAAATCATATCCATTGATAATATGATAGCCATTGCGCTAAAGCGACTTTGAAAACCTTAATCATAATACTGGTTATTGATAACCATAATAGAAATCTAGCCATGTTGGCTATTTGAATAATATACCCAATGATTTATAAGCGCATAATTTCCAATGGCGCAATCCAAATATATGCTGGCAACTTATAGTCCAAAGCCAGGCCGGGTTAATAAACACCGGATTATAAGTGATTATGTACTGACAACTTGTAGTTGAAAGTCAAGCCGGGTTAATGAACACCGGGTTAATTTGATGACTGATAGTCATGCCGGGTCAATAGACACCGGTTCAACATAAAATTTATCAAAAGAGAAAAATCTTGACAAAGGCAAATAAAACCGTGTAGTCAAGGCTTTTTGAGGGCTGCGAGGCCCAAATTCGAGGCTTTTTGTGGGCTGCCAGGCTGCTGAGTTGACCATTTAGCAAAGCCTTTTAAGATGGACCTCCAACTAACCAATCACCATTTTAACTTTGACAAGTGCAGGGTCTCAACGAGAGTAACTGTCAAACGTTCGGAGGGTCGTGCCAGGATGACCTGGATAGGAGTGTCTTACTTGATGAAGGCAGGTTAACCCGGGGTTTTAGGTAAATATACCAGGCTTCCAAGCCGTGGGTCGATACCCAGCTACAAGGGTCCATTCAAACTCCTTGGTATTTGACACAAGGAGCCCCCAAGTAACGTGATGAGCTGTGCTCATTGGGTGCCTATGTTTGAGCTGTGCGTAGCAACAAGACTCTCTTTGGCCCCTTGGGTGTGAAGCTCCCAAGCTTTGTTGTGGCGTGATAGCCGGATTAATGGATAGGACTCCACTTTGCAAGCAGAAGCCCCCATGTGATATATTTCTGAGCTGTGCTCGCCGGGTGCCTATGTTTGAGTTGTGCTGTGCAACAAACTCTCTTTGGCCCCTGATGATAATATTGTCTTGATAGCCGCATCAAGAGGGTAGTGACGCCATGTTCTCTTTGGTGAATACACCTATGTTTGAACAGGAAGCCCCCAAGTAATCATATGAAGATGAGCCCATAAGGCAGGATACCCATGTTTGAACCGCACATCATGGCAACAGGTCCTCTTCGGCAACTTTTAACTTTTTGCAAGAGATAAATTCTTCTTGAACCGGGATTGTGAACCGGATATTGAGAGCTTCAAAGCCTTGTGGGAGATAACTTTCCCTTAAGTCGGATATTAAATCGGAATCCTTCTTTTTAAGCCGGAAATTTTTTGATGGCTTTTAAATTTGCACCAATATGGCGGTTTAGGGTCCTGCATTAGATAACTTTGCAAGCCGGAGTAATTGCTCTTTTGAAGAAAGCAATATATAATATAAAATATATTGGATGGATTTCACATGATATGTTAGGCCAGAAAATATCCACCGTGGAGTTGACGATCACCATGGTGAAGTTAAAATCAACCATGTACAAGTCGGCCGCTGGATCAAACAGATAAGTCGGTCGCGGCGTTGTAAGCCGGTGCAGACACACGAATCGACCGCAGGCGTGGATGGATGTAAGACGAATAACGGGGGCGATAACTTGCACGTGTATCCGTCGAGCAACATGGCACGGAGGAACGCCAGTGCAAAATTATGCCGGCACACGCTCCATATCCGCGGTATAACAATATCTTTGTCATGAATAATTATTCTGCATCAAAATATTGCAGGACAAAGTAATTGTTTTCGGAAAATTAATATATGTGATGAAAAACATTGAAAAAATAGCACCTGATTTTTTGCCGGATGAACGCACATGCTGGTGCTAGATATTGTTGGATGTAATCCGAGCGGACCGGCAGATGATGACTCATTGCGATGATGACTCATTGCTCTATTCCCATAGTAGTACCGTATAGTACCAATTGATTTTGCTTTCACGCATGTGTATGGAAGTCAAACATATATCCGGTTTGACCCTCCTCTCCTTTTAGCGTGAGCTTCCTATAGTAAACCGCCCGCAACGCTTTTCGGGTCGTGGGCTATTTCTCCCTTTTCTTTTGCTCTGATGATCTGCCAGTAGTACTAGATCTCTTCTGACTCAGATGGATGCAATAGGTTCTTACACCGATGCTCATATTTGAAAATCCAAATATCCTCTGAACCAGTAAAAATAGCCGGGTTTGCCCCAACGAGCTACTCTGCAGTAATCGGATCAATAGAGAATCCTGTAAACAATTTTCTGATTTGACCAACAACTTTCATTGTGATTGTCCGCTTTCAGCAACAGACACAACCATCGCATCTGGTCGGCACTCGGCAGTAACTCTCATCTCATCATCGCGCTTGCCTATCAAGAGCAGCAGTTCTCAGTTTAAGAGTCATCACTGTCTCCCTGTCCCAAAAACGAGACACCATGGCCGCTGTTTGCAAATTTCCTTCTACGATCTTCAAGCTTAAGTCGCGGCCGTTTCGTCGAACTTTTTTAATTCCCTCCAATGGATTAAGAGCAGGCGGCTTGAACAGGTCACTCTATGGCAGCGACCCAGGGCCGCAAGGGCGGTAGAAGCAGGACGGAGCCAGCGCAGGGGTCGCCGGCGGGTCGATGCGGGCGGCGACTCACAGTGAGGCTGTGGAGGCAACGGCACAGCCGGGTCGAGGCCCCTGGAGCAGCGGATTACCACTGTAATAGCGGAGAGACGGTGAGGGTGATTTCAACATGGAGCCAGCGCGGCTGTGCGAAGGGAACCGCAAGAGGGCAGTGTAATGGTGAGCCAGCAATGACCCGGCGGGTCGAAGCAGTAGGGCGCCGGGCGGAACGGCGAGCGGACATGGCCGGTTCAACCCAGGAAGCGGCTGTGGCTCAGAACGGTGCGCGGACATGGCGATTTGGAGGTGGTGAGCAAGGCCGGCGGGTCGCGGTGGCCTGCGCCAAAGGTGACTCAGACAGCGACCAACGCGACAACAGATCCTGGCGGAGGTACCCCAAGGCAACTTGACCGTGGCGGTTTGAGCAGAGGTCCTCGGGAGGAGCCCCGATGCGGATGGTCGTGGAGTAACTCAGCGGCTGAGAGTCACGGCGGTTTTGCGGAAGATGAAGGGCGTGACAATGCGGGAGGCGGCCGCGAGCAGCGACCCGGCCTGGGCGTGCGGAGGAAGTGCGCGGGCGGCCCGAGCTGTGAACCGGCGGGCGGTATGGAGTGAGCGCCGCTGGAGGGGGCGCGACCAGGCGCCCGCGTGAGGGGAGGCGAAGCTCGACCGTGCCATGGAGGCGACCAAGGCGGGGCGAGGCACCCCACGGCGACAGAGGGCTATCCCGGGCGCGCGGAGTGAGTGCGCGGGCGGTTTATGGTGACACCGGCGGTTAAGATGATTTGAAGGTGAGAGGTATGGCAGGAGCAGCGGGTCGAGGCCGCGGTGGCGTTTTGGCGCCGGGTTGCAGAGGCGCGGCCGAGTCGTGAGCGCAAGGTGGTTTCCACGACTGGTGAGGAGGCCCGTCCTGGGCCGGGTCACGGCGGCGACTTGGCGCGCCGGCGGCTTGAGGCGTGCCCCACAATCGGCTACGGCACGCAGCTGCAGCACGGTCAGCGAGTCGAGGGAGGCACAGTGATTTGATTCGAAGGCGGCAGGTGAGGTGAGCCCGGGCAGCTCGGATGGCGGAGCAGCAGCCTGGAGGACGCCGGCCAGGCGGGGCAAGGCCAAACGGAGTAGTACGAGGCAGATCCGTAGAGGCGGAGACCAAGTCGCGGTTGGTTCGATGTACAGCAGCAGCGACAGTAGAGCCAAGGCCAGTTTCCAGCGAAGGTGAAACTGCTCACGGTGAGGGCGGTTTGACGGCTCAGTCGTGGCAGAGACCGGCAGCACGGCGCGACAGTTGATTCGGTCATGGTGGCTTGAAAACATAAACCCAATCCGGTTCCGGGTCATTGTCCTTTTTACTCAATCAAATCTTTTTTCTTAATCTGACCACTGGAGTAGTACTTTTGTCTTTATGCATAGAACGGATTAAGCCTCCAATTGCCTCACGATTAAGTACTATATATGTCTTCTCCGTTCCGGCGCTCTCGCTAGGCTCAAAAACAATACTTTTCATTTGACATTGATTAACTTCCATGCATTATCTGCTTTCCTTCTGATATTGTTCAGCTCCCCTGCACCATATCAACAGTGGTTGACTCTTCTTCGGACTCAAACATCATACTATCCGATCAAAGGTTGATGTCGATTCTGATCTCCTGACGATGAATTGGCCGGCTCTGCCCAAGGTTACGCCGGGTTATTCTGCGTGATTGTTTCGTGCCAGCTCTTTTTATCCGACACATCACGAGCTTCTTGATCCGTGACGAAATCCCTCCAAGAACTCAACACCACTGTGCGCGAGCCCCACGGTGGGCGCCAACTGTCATGGAATTAACACGTCAGATGTCCTTAGCGTGAGGACTTAGTCGCGAGGCCAACGCATCTACGTGGTAGCTTGAGAGGGGTTGAACGGAATCGAGAGACGCAACACAAGACAAGGGTTTAGACAGCTTCGGGCCCCGGGAAACATCATCCGGTAAAAACCCTACATGCTGTTTGAGGCTAGATCTCATTATCATCACGAGGGAGTCGCCGTAAACCGGCTCTCCTCTAGTTGTGTCTAGCCCTAGAGATTGTTTCTTGCTCCTTCCTCTTTGGGGAGCCCTGCCCCTCCTTATATAATTTGAAGGGGCGGGTTACATGTAGAGTCCTATTAGGATTAGGACTAGTCTATCTCTAATACAAACCGGATACAAGTCCAGGTCTTAACTCCTTGTAAGACAAATATTCCTTATACCTTTCCTCTTAAACCGGCCCACCATAGCGTGATCCGGCCTTCCATAAACCGCCCGTTGGGCCACCGGGTCTTGTCGCTCCTTTGACCTGCCTGCCGGATTACCAATGAATCTTAAACCGCCAGGTCCAAGTGGGTCACCGGTGAATCGCCAAACTCTAGCCGGGTCATACATCCGGCGGTTTATACCGCGGGGTATATCCCTGACAGTGGCAGAGCCTCCGATTACGTCAGAAGGTTCAGAATTTGGGGTTGTGTTCGGAGCCGGACTAATAGTGCCGGACTCCCCTTCCCATGCCACGGACGGCTTGAACAGTCTTCCTAAGAAGATATTAGGTGGGACGGGGTCATGTCTAGCGCCGATGCGGGCGAGGATATCGGCCGCTTGGTTATTTTCTCTGACCACATGGTGGAATTCGAGCCCCTCGAACCGAGCTAACATTTTGAGGACGACATTGCGATAGGCCGCCATTTTCAGGTCCTTGGCATCAAAGTCTCCATGTACCTGAGATATTGCGTAGTTCGAGTCCCCACGCACTTCGAGGCGTTGAATGCCCTTGGAGACTGCCATCCGAAGACCATGCAACAGAGCCTCGTATTCGGCTGCATTGTTGGAGTCTGTGTATAATATTTGGAGGACGTACTGCACCCTATCTCCGGTGGGGGATCTCAGGACGACACCTGCTCCCAATCCGGCCAGCATTTTAGAGCCGACACAATGCATGACCCAATTTGAGTACGCGCCGCACTCTTTAGGGAGTTCGGTTTCTGTCCATTCGGCGACGAAGTCAGCTAGTACTTGCGATTTAATGGCCCGCCGTGGTTTGTATGTTATGTCGAACAGAAGGAGCTTAATAGCCCATTTAGCAATTCGGCCTATTGCATTGCGGTTGTTTATTATGTCATTGAGTGGTACGTCGGAGGCCACCGTGATCGAACACTCTTGAAAGTAGTGTCGTAGTTTTCGGGATGCCATGAAGACCGCGTACGCTATCTTTTGATAGTGTGGGTACCGAGATTTGCATGGAGTGAGGACAGTGGACACGTAATATACCGGCTTTTGGAGCGGGAACTTGTGTCCGTCTGCCTGTTGTTCGATGACGAGCACTACGCTCACAACTTGGTTTGTTGCGGCTATGTATAATAGCATGGGTTCGCCAATGTTTGGCACGGTCAGGACTGGGTTCGCGGCCAATAGTGCCTTTATTTCTTCTAGTCCGGTCGTGGCCGCACCCGTCCACTCGAAGTGTTTGGTGCATCGAAGAAGGCGGTAGAGAGGTAGTGCCTTTTCTCCTAAGCGGGAGATAAAGCGGCTTAAGGCAGCCATGCATCCAGTTAGTTTCTGGATCTGCTTGAGGTCTGTTGGTATAGCCAACTGTGATAGAGCTCGGATTTTTGCCGGATTTGCTTCAATTCCTCTATTGGAAACAATGAAGCCGAGCAATTTTCCGGAGGGTACTCTGAAGACACACTTCTCCGGGTTGAGCTTGATGTCGTATGTTCGGAGATTATCGAACGTAAGCCTCAAATCATCTATTAAAGTTTCGACGTGTCTTCTTTTGATGACCATGTTGTCTACATAGGCCTCTACTGTCTTGCCGATTTGTTTTTCCAGGCATGTCTAAATCATGCGTTGATAGGTTGCGTCGACGTTTTTGAGCCCGAAGGACATGGTGTTGAAACAGAAGGGGCCATACGGAGTGATAAAGGCTGTTGCGGCCTGGTCGGACTCCGCCATCTTTATTTGATGGTATCCGGAGTATGCGTCGAGGAAACACAATGAGTCGTGTCCTACGGTGGCATCGATTATTTGATCAATGCGGGGGAGGGGGAAGGGATCCTTAGGGAAAGCTTTATTGAGGTCCTTGAAATCGACACACAAGCGCCAAGATTTGTCCTTTTTTGGTACCATTACCAAGTTTGCTAGCCAATCTGGATGTTTGATGTCTCTGATGAATCCGGCCTCGAGTAGTTTGGATAGCTCTTCTCCCATGGCTTGCCGCTTAGGCTCTGAGAAGCGCCTAAGAGTCTGCTTGACTGGCTTGTATCCTTTCAGTATGTTGAGGCTGTGTTCGGCCAGCCTGCGTGGGATGCCCGACATGTCCGAAGGGTGCCAGGTGAAGATATCCCAGTTTTCACGCAGGAAATCTCGTAGTGCGGCGTCTATCGCAGGGTTCAACTGTGTCCCAATTGAAGCTATCTTTGTAGGGTCCGTTGGGTGGACCTGGAATTTGACTATCTCGTCCGCTGGTTTGAAGGAGGTGGATTTATGCCGCTTGTCGAGTATCACGTCGTTTCTGTCCACTGTTGCTCGCAGCGTTGTTAGTTCTTCGACTGCGAGGGGTTCTGATAATGCCTCCAGGGCGAGGGCGGTGGTTTTGTTTTCGGTGCAGAGTGCAATGTCTGTATCACTAGCTAGAGTGATGATTGCATTGGGCCCGGGCATTTTGAGCTTCATGTACCCGTAATAGGGTATAGCCTGGGAACTTGTGAATGCGTCCTGCCCCAAGAGGGCGTGGTATCCGCTGCTGAACGGGGCCACTTGGAATGTAATTTCTTCAGACCTGTAATTCTCCGGCGTGCCGAATACCACATCCAGTGTGATTTTTCCCGCGCATCGCGCCCCCCGACTAGGTATAATTCCCCTGAAGGTTGTGCTACTTTGCTCAATGCGGCTCCTGTCAATTTCCATCTTGATAAGGGTTTCCTCGTAAATGAGGTTTAGGCCGCTTCCGCCGTCCATGAGCACTTTAGTGAGCCTGAAGCCATCCACGATTGGGCTAAGGACCAAAGCAGCTGGTGCTCGGACTGTTCGGAATTGAGGTTTGTCACTAGCATTGTAAGTTATAGTCGTGTCGTTCCATGGACTTATTCTTGCCATGTGGCAAACTTCTGCGAGGCTGCGCTGAGCTCGCTTGCACCTGTTATTTGAGACGAAAGTCTTAAAGACTGTAAAGACCATATTGTTGTCTCCGACGGGATGTTGCTCTGCTTTATGTTCTATAAGGAGATCCTCGCCGCTCTTTGCTACCTGCCGGAGTATCCAACATGCTCTAAGGCTATGCGTTGGCGTAGTATCCGGTGTGCTATGAATCTTGCATGGCCCGTTTAGCCATTCTTCCAATACGGTTCCACGCCTTGCGGCGGGCTTTGGCTTTTTAGTACTTGAATCGGGTGACTTACGAGAGCTTACCCTTTTAGCTCGGACATAGGAATTGGTAGAGCCGGATTGTCTGAGAAGTTTGTTTGGGTTTTCCAGGCGCTTTCCATCGCGCAGTATTTTTGCACTATGGCCGCTAAGTCAGCGAAGTGTACTATGTCGCGGCGACTTATAGCGTTGATAATCCCTTTGTCCGTGCAACTTTTGCAAAAGAGGGAGATTGCGTCTGCCTCACGACAGTCCTTGACCCTGTTTACCACAAGGAGGATTCTGGCCCAGTAATGATGTACTGTTTCTTGGGGCTCTTGTCTGATATGTGAAAAATTGGATAAATCTAGGTGGGTGGGTGGATTTGAATCCAAATCCCGACCCAATCTGGGACCCAGGGGCAAAGAGGCTTCCAAGCTTAATGGCTCGGGTTTTGGGGCGCTGCCCGATCTCTTCGGCCTGCCACCCGATTCTGAGTCCGGGGTCTGGGTCATGTCCTCCCGCGAGCGGGTGTCCGGCTCAGAGAGCTCGGAAATCCGGACATAGTTCGTCCTCAAAGTAGAGGGAGAATTAGGATGATGCTCTTCCACTACCGCTATCTCATGGGTGACCGGTGGAGAGTGAATCTCCCTTTGGTCGGCTTTAAGCCCGATCCAGCCATAGTCCGTCGCGACGCCCAGGGCAGCGATGCGATCCAAGAGCTCATTGAGGGAGAAGAGCTTCATTGGGTCCATCTGTTTGGCAAGTTCCGAATCAACATGGAGGCTATTATTAACGACCTGAGAAGTCATTGTCGGTGCGACAGCCGATTGGGCGGCCATAACGAAGCCGCCCAGCCGGAGAGTTTGGCTTAGAGCTAGAGCTCCCCCGGCGGTGATGTTGTCTTTAACAACGAGACGAGCCATCAAGCCTTATAGCAACGACACAGTGGAACTCTCAATGAAAGCACCAATGTCGGTGTCAAAACCGGCGGATCTCGGGTAGGGGGTCCCGAACTGTGCATCTAAGACTAATGGTAACAGGAGGCTGGGGACACGAGTTTACCCAGGTTTGGGCCCTCTCGATGGAGGTAATACCCTACTTCCTGCTTGATTGATCTTGATGATATGAGTATTACAAGAGTTGATCTACCACGAGATGAGAGAGGCTAAACCCTAGAAGCTAGCCTATGGTATGATTGTTGTTTTTGTCCTACGGACTAAACCCTCCGGTTTATATAGACACTGGAGGGGGCTACACAGAGTCGGTTACAGAGAAGGAGATCTAACATCTGAATCGCCAAGCTTGCCTTCCATGCAAAGGAGAGTCCCATCCGGACACGGGACAAAGTCTTCAATCTTGTATCTTCATAATCCAACAGTCCGGCCAAAGTATATAGTCCGGCTGTCCGGATACCCCCTAATCCAGGACTCCCTCATCGACCATGTAGGGCCTCTACATCATCTCCAAGGCCTCTCCGATGAGTTGTGAGTAGTTTACCACAGACCTTCGGGTCCATAGTTATTAGCTAGATGACTTCTTCTCTCTCTTGAATCTCAATACAAAGTTCTCCTCGATCTTCTTGGAGATCTATTCGATGTAACTCGTTTTGCAGTGTGTTTGTCGAGATCCAATGAATTGTGGGTTTATGATCAAGTTTATCTATGAGAAATATTTGAATCTCCTTTGAATTATTTTATGTATGATTGGTTATCTTTGCAAGTCTCTTCGAATTATCAGTTTGGTTTGGCCTACTAGATTGATCTTTCTTGCAATGGGAGAAGTGTTTAGCTTTGGGTTCAATCTTGCGGTGTCCTTTCCCAGTGACGGCAGGACCAGCAAGGCACGTATTGTATTGTTGCCATCGAGGATAAAAATATGGGTTTTATATCATATTGCTTGAGTTTATCCCTCTACATCATGTCATCTTTCTTAATGTGTTACTCTATTCTTATGAACTTAATACTCTAGATGCAGGCAGGAGTCGGTCGTTGTATGGAGTAATAGTAGTAGATGCAGAATTGTTTCGATCTACTTGTTGCAGACGTGATGCCTATATACATGATCATGCCTAGATATTCTCATAACTATGCACTTTTCTATCAATTGCTCGACAGTAATTTGTTCACCCACCGTAATACTTATGCTATCTTGAGAGAAGCCACTAGTGAAACCTATGGCCCCCGGGTCTATCTTTTATCATATAAGTTTCCAATCTATTTTATTTTGCAACCTTTTACTTTCCAATCTATATCATAAAAATACCAAAAATATTTATCTTATCTTATTATCTCTATCAGATCTCACTTTCGCAAGTTACCGTGAAGGGATTGACAACCCCTTTATCGCGTTGGATGCGAGGTTCTTGTTTGTTTGTGTAGGTATGAGGGACTTTTGAGGAGCCTCCTACTGGATTGATACCTTGGTTCTCAAAAACTGAGGGAAATACTTATGCTACTTTGCTGCATCACGCTTTCCTCTTAAAGGGAAAACCAACACAGTGCTCAAGAGGTAGCAATGCCCTCCGTTGCTCTGCTCTGCCATTTCTTCTTCCTTCGCATGACCGGCGACAATCCAGTCGGGTGTATCGGCTTTGTCGTGGCGCGGGGCGGTAACGCAATCTCCCGCTCCGGGAAGAAGGTGGAGGATACCGTGAAGAGGTGGGTTCTGATGGATGCCAAGTGCTCTCAGAGCTCGCTAAAGCTGCCGACCGTGTTCCCCATCTCCGAGAAGTGGTGGCATTATGAGAAGATCACCGACCCTTCCCTGACATAGTTGGTGAAGAAGATGGAGAAGGATCTGAAGAGCGAGAAGCTGATGGGGGCCATGTTCATCAAGGAGTTCCTGAGGCAGCGCATTGCGCCATTTCAAGACCGCTCCCGCCCCTTGTGGAAGCTTGGTGGTGATGACAACAAAATCCGCCTACGCCACGACGCCCTTCCTGAGGAGGAGCTGAGCAAGGTGTTGCTCTACCTGACGGGGAAGGAACCGAGTGATCCTCCGGAAGATTGGCTTCCGTTGTACTGCTGGGATGACATCGAGGAGGTTGTTGCTACCATGCCGGTCTTCGATGAGCTTGGGCTTGTGCGGCCGGGGCATCCCCCGCCACCTACTGCTCTAGTGCACCTATCCTCCGACGACCTATCCTTCGAGGCCACCGAGGATGGGGTTGCGGAAGAATCCTCTGCCCTACAGCAAAGGGAGCTCCTGCGTGCCCTTCCTGACGATGATGATGACGAGCCTCCGATGGTGGAGGTATCACGCCCATATGGAGTCATGATGAGATCTAGGGTATCTTCTTCAAAGCAGCCCAAGCGGGTGGTCACGAAGAAGAGCAAGATCGTGCTGATTCCTCCGGGCAGCAGCCCGCCTTTGCCGACGTCGTCCCGATCAGCTCCAACCGCGAGTTCTTCTGCTCCCAAGGGCTCGGCTCCGGCCGCTCCACCTCTGCGCCCGCTGCTGAGCATGAATAGGAGCTATGCGTTCGCCGGCCAGTAAGTCTCTCCCTTAACCTTGTTTGGTGGTTCTTGAAGCAATACTTAGCGTCTTCGCTTGTCATTAGGCAGCAGGTGTCGAAGAAGCAGAAGGAGGGCACGGAGGTTGCCGTGGCCGCAGGCGCTGAAGTGTCCACCACGACCCTGGTGAAGGAGAGTGCTGTTGCCCCCGTGGCCCCAGAGGTGATGCCATCTCCCGAGGACATGGATGCCCGTCCTCAGGAGGTGCCGGTGCCCTCGGAAGGCTTGACCCCTCCAGCGCCCAGCCTTGCCACGGCTGCCGAGGCAACCAGCCTCCAGAGCCCCCGGTCCTTCCTGAGGCTGAGGTTTCTTCTGCCTTAGAGCCGAGGGCGTCTCCTCCCATGCCCAGCGCGTGGTCGAGTTATGGCGCTCCTGGTACCTCCGGGGCCCTGGAAGAGGCAAGGGCGGCACTGGACCTCCTCTAGGGTGAACTTCAGGGCCCAGATCATCGCTCAGTGCAGGGGCGCCTGGGGCTGATCTCTGGTTGGCTCAAGGCCGACGCGTCTGTTCACACGGTCTGGGGCTCTGCGGAGGAAGCCCAGAAGGTGCTTGGGGGTGACCGCCACCGAGCGTGACTTGGTGCAGAAGGAGGCCGCAGAAGCTGAGGACCGGTGTCGTGTGGTGGAGGCTGATCTGAAGGCTCTCCAGGACCGGCAGGCCACCCAGGCCAGCCAGCTCCAGGAGCATGAGGAGAAGCTGAAGGCCCAGGAAGCTGCCATCGCTAGCTGAGACACCGAGTTGAAGAAGATGGCCTTAGAGCAGGCTCGAGAGAGCGACCACCTGACGAAGCAAAAGGAGGAGGCGGAGGCAGCCCAAACGGCCCTTGACGAGGCCAAGAAGGTGGCCGCCATGGAGCGCAGCACTCTTACCTCCCTCGAGGCACGTTTCCACAAGGCCCAGAAGGCGCTCTTTGGAGATGATCCCTCGAAGAAGGCGGTGGTGATGACCCCGAGGGAGAGCCCTGCTGCTCTACTTCCTGAAGTCCTGGCGGTGCTTGAAGATGTTGTCGACGGGTTTGCCTCCTTGGTGGAAAGTGAGGCGCGCTCACTTTCTTCCTCGGCTCTGACGTGCGTCTTCAACCATCTTTATCTCCAGGATGCCGGCTTCAACCTCTCCTCCTTCCTTACTCCGGTGGACGCCGACTCCCAGGATGCTGTTGCTGCCACCGTGAAGAGCTTTGTGGACGCCATGCTGAGTAAGTTCCTGGTCATTTGTCCCCCGACTGAAGCTGGTGAAACGGGTGACGCGCCTGGCGATGAGGCTCTGCTGGCAGGCGGTGGTGACGCCCAAGTATGAAGAGGTGGCCCGGTGATTCTGCTTCTTCCTGTCTGTCATGTATCATGCAACATGCCTCGGGGAGGCATTTAAAACTATTTGCTTGGAACAATATATCCTGTAGTAACTAGATTATGCTCCTTCAGCTTTTTTGTTTGCTTTGTTGTTCTGCATCAGCAGAGCCCGGCCCCACGTGTACCTCAGCCGCCGTTGGGTCGTCCGGATCACCAGGACGAGACCAAGGGGCGAGGGGCTACGTGACCAGTTAGGCTCCTGAGACGCGATGCTCAGGAGTCCTCCTTGATGTGCGAACAACTTAGGAAAAGGTGCAGGTCAAGCCTTGATGTTCTGTGTTGGCAGGACTCGGCCCCGCGCTTGCCTCAGCTGTCGTTGAGTCGTCCGGATCACCAAGACGAGCCCAAGAGGTGAGGGACTACGTCGCCAGTTAGGCTCTTGAGACGTGATGCTCAAGAGTCCTCCTGGACGAACGAACAGCTTGAAAAGGAAGGGTGAGAGCCAGGTCTTGGTGTTCTGCGTTGGCAGGGCCCGACCCCGCGCATACCTCAGCCGTCGTTGAGTCATCCAAATCACCAGGATGATCCCAAGAGGTGAGGGGCTATGTGACCAGTTAGGCTCCTAAGACGTGATGCTCAGGAGTCCCCCTTGACGTACGAACAGACCATCATACCTTTTCCTCGCCGAGCTCTCGCTTGGGAGGGGTGCGCGAAGACCCGACCCGTGAGGCCTGGCGAGGTGGGGTATGCCAGGCGTGACCTGAGCATATCCCCCAAGCCCAGCCCCCTCGCGCTACCCTCCCGAGGGAGAGCAGCGCGGTGAGGCTAGCCACTGAGCCCGGAGGCTCCCTGAGGTTAATGCAGCCATGAGGCCACCCCTAGTTGTTTATCACCAGCGCGGAGCATAGCGATTCCGGTCTTGCACGGGCATAGCCGCTCCTCGACAGTGTCGACGGCCAGCGCGGAGCATGGTGCTTCCACTGGTGCGTGGGAGGGGGCTCCCTCTAAGGAGAGCCCCCGGGGTGTGTACAGCCCCGCCCTGACACATGGCTTGCACGACAGGGCTGGAGGAGGTGTATATGGGCACCCGTGAGCCATCACGGGACTCACGAGGCCCTACCTCAAGGAGGGTTGCGCCTGGTCTTGATTGGAGATGCTTGAATTGGTCCTGCGAGATGGTTAGGCAGCCTGCGCCGAATGAGTTTCCTGAGGTTATTGCATGAGAAGGCCAGACACCAACGACCCGAACAGGTGACGTGAATGGGACCGGCCCGCCAGGCAGAGCTCGGCTGTTGGATTTATCGATGCTGCAGGGACGGACCCGAGCACAGACGATGTGCCTAGTCTTCTCATTCAAAGATCCTGAAGAAAAACAAACCGGCACGCGGTTCCCATGGCCATGGGGGCACCAGGTCGCGCGCCCTTACTCATCCACCCGCGATTAGCTCAAGCGAGAACAAGGCACCAAGAGCCATGGGAGGTGACATACACGGGGACTAGCCCGTGAGCCAGAGCTCAGCCACTTGGGTTTAGCGGCGCTGCAGGGACAGACCCCGAGCACAGACGCCGTGCCAGTACTTAATCATGAGGCGATCGCGGAAGGGATTGCAAGGGTGCGAGACGTTCTTAGCAATGAAGCGTCGGTCAGGCAGTCAATTATTCAAGAGTAGCTTGTAACTGGCTTTGATAAATGCGAAAGGGATGCCGTAGGTGTTAGGGAACGTAGTAATTTCAAAAAAATTCCTACGCACACGCAAGATCATGGTGATGCATAGCAACGAGAGGGGAGAGTGTTGTCCACATACCCTCGTAGACCGAAAGCGAAAGCGTTAGAACAACGCGGTTGATGTAGTCGTACGTCTTCATGGCCCGACCGATCAAGCACCGAAACTACAGCACCTCCGAGTTTTAGCACACGTTCAGCTTGATGATGATCCCCGTACTCTGATCCAGCAGAATGTCGGGGAAGAGCTCCGTCAGCACGACGGCGTGGTGACGATCTTGATGTTCTACCGTCACAGGGCTTCGCCTAAGCACCGCTACAATATTATCGAGGAGGACTATGGTGGAGGGGGGCACCGCACACGGCTAAGAGATCAAGAGATCAATTGTTGTGTCTAGAGGTGTCCCCCGCCCCCGTATATAAAGGAGCAGGGGGAGGGGGCGGCCGGCCTAGGAGGGCGCGCGCCAAGGGGAGTCCTACTCCCACCGGGAGTAGGACTCCCTCCTTCCTTGTTGGACTAGGAGAAGGGGGGAAGGAGGAGGGAGAGAGGAAGGAAAGGGGGGGGCGCCGCCCCCTCACCTTGTCCTATTCGGACTAGGGGGGAGGGGCGCGCGGCCCAGCCCTTGCCTCCTCTCCTCTTCTCCACTAAGGCCCATGTAGGCCCATTAAGCCCCCGGGGGGTTCCGGTAACCTCCCGGTAATCAAGTAAAATCCCAATTTCACCCGGAACACTTCCGATATCCAAATATAGGCTTCCAATATATCAATCTTCATGTCTCGACCATTTGGAGACTCCTCGTCATGTCCATAATCACATTCGGGACTCCGAACAAACTTTGGTACATCAAAACTCATAAACTCATAATATAACTGTCATCGAAAACCTTAAGCGTGCGGACCCTATGGGTTCGAGAACTATGTAGACATGAC